>NC_051322.1:12922460-13225491 GCF_015220235.1 Choloepus didactylus
GGTGTCAAAGGATAAATGTACATAAAGCCCTCAGAACAACTGTCACATATCACCAGTCCTGTAGTTACTGGTTTTTGTTAATTTGTTGCTATTACATATTATTAGAACTTGTTTCTTCCAGTCTTGGCTCTGCTGCATATTAGCTGGGTGACCTTCACTAGGTCAAACTTTTTAAAGATACAAGTATCTTTGTTGTTAAAAATATAGACAATGTTTAGTGGCCTTTCAAAGTTACTGTCAAAAAAAACGGCAAAGCTTGTTTATACAAGAACTTTGGATAATTAGCATGTTATTTATAAAATGGTATGCATATCTGTCTGTCTAGCTGCCTACCTAGCTAGCTAGCTATCTAGATCTATCTATCTCTAGGTCTATCTATATGTCTATATTTGTACAGAATTTCCAAGTGTTTAAATAATCGATAAAATTGCTATATTCTTTTTGAGTAATAAACTCAAAGCTTATTTTTTTCCTAAAATATTTTTAAATTGCTTGTAAATAAATGTTCAATCAACTGTACATGCCAAATGTGGTTATGGGTCAATTTTCTATTTCTTTGGTTTAGTTTTTCTCTAGTGTTTCTATTTGATTTATCCATGCCACAGATATCCTGTACCATTAAAGATATAATATTGGTAGGAAGGAAGACTTCTGCCCCTCCTCCAATGGTTCGTCCTTGGGGATGGACATTGTCTAAGTTCTAAACTCTCGTCTCAGCCCCTGTTCCTCCCATGCTATATGTTACCCGATGGGTTGGTAGAAGCCCCTGGTCCTCTTTCTTGAGCAGGTGAAGTTGATTTCTCAGTAGTCCTGAGTATCCCAAGTAGATTGTTTGATTTCTTTCCCCTCTTTGTTCCACAAGAAGCAAGCTGAAATCTGGGTACACTGGAAAGTTTTCATCTTTATTTGACTTTTCTGGTGGGTAGAAGGGAAATGATATTCAGCTCGGGGCTTATATTCAGCAGGTATGTCTGTATGACTTTCCCAGTTGTGCTTGAATGCTACCATTCTCAGTGATCTATGACTTTGCCACGTGGTTGTTAGATAATTTGAATATCAACTCTGCCCTCAGCCTTGTAAGTTATAATAGTGATCACTCTCCTTCTCTACCTGCTGATTATTTTTTGTTTGTTTCTTATTTAGCAATTCCTAACTCAAGCAGAGAAAAGAAGTGCTATTTATTGACTCCTTTGAAAACCCCAAGGCTACCATGTGAAACTAATCCAGGGATTACCATTCATACTGTTGTCCATGATAAATGTACTCCCTGGAGCACAAGTATGCAAAATCCCAACAAATATGTCAAATGAAAAATTACCTGTTAGTATAAATGAACGAATTGAATTGCTTTTTAACATTTTAAGGATTATTTCTTAAATCTACAATTAACACTGAATATTTATGCTGATCCCTTTTGTCCATGTTTTTCCTTAAAAGAAATTAGCGTAAATATGAATAAACAACTGAAAGTGCTAGCAAAAAATAAAAATTTAAAAAATTTAAAAAATCCCAATATCTTTTCAATCCATTATTATTCACTTCAAAGCAGCATGTATGAAAGAAACTGGAATATGATAAATTAGGTCTGTTTTACTATTCCCTGAGTTTTGTGAGATATTGAGTGGCTGGCATTTGAGAAGGGAAAGGAAAGAGTTATAACAGGACCTTGCTTGAATTAAGCTTGAATCTGCTCTATGCCACTAACACAGCCTCCCAACTCACAAACACAAGGGGCCTGTGAACTTCACAAATGGCCTTTATGTAATTCCCCTTCATCCTATTGTTTTCAACAGGCTTTGTTTGTCTGCAAAGCTATCTTTGACACCTGTTTTAGTCCCATATAATCTTTACAAAAATATCAGGAGTAGTGAAGTCAGAAAGCATACAGTATGAATCTTCCCCAGGTAAGTTCTACACACTACAGAAAAGGCTCTCACTCTACAGAACAAAAAAACATAGAACAGTCTCAGTCCTCAACGAATCCACTGTCTATTTGGAATTACTGAGGAAAGAAACACAAAATGGCTAAAAAGTCATAATAGATAGGGGAAGAAGAAAAAGAATCGCGAATTAAATCACTATAAGGGATATTCTCTACCTCTGCTTTGTTAATTGTGTTTGTCAATTTTGTAAATCCCTGTGGCCAGAATAAATGTGATAGATCTTTATACCCCAAATGAATATTTTAAAAAGTAATTGATAAGTAAAAGTGATTTAATAACCAATGTGTAAGATTTGACTAGGAATACGTATATATATATATATATATATATACACACACACGTATGAATCTATATGTATGTACATACATATGTGTATGTATTCACGTCTTTGCATCAAATCAGTTACCAGATTATTCCTTGCATTTTTATTTCTTTCACACACACACAAAAACAAAAGGTACCTGAAAGTAAGAGACTGCCTCTGGGGAGGAAGGCAGCATAGGGAGCTCCAGGACTTAGGCAGCTGTTAAACAGGCAGCAGATGTCTGAAACAACTGTTCTGGGGCTCTGGGGGCCAGAAGAACATACAAGCACCAAGGGAAGAGAGCAGAAGAGGCTGGAGAACTACAGGAAAGCACAGTGAGCAGCTTTCTCCGTAGGGGCGGCTACGGAACCCATTTCCCACTCTTGCTGCTGACTGCCTTGGGGTCCAGCCCCACTAGCTGCTGCTGTCAGAAAGGGATGAAAAATCCTCTTTCCCCAAGAACAGGGGTGGGCATGGCCGAGCACCAACTTGGGACTAGTGGATTCGTTTTGCTGGGTCTTGGCTCTGAGCTGCTGTGTCGACTCATCCTGGACAAAGGTGGTGGGGGCCATTGTTTCAACCCTCGACAGGGGCGGAGGGAGTGGGTATTTAAAGAAACAGGTCCTCCTTAGGGCAAAAAGGAACAGTTTGCTGAAGGGTGGCACAAAAGGACAAATATTTTATGATTTTACTGTTATGCACTAAGTATAATTAGCAAACTCACAGAGTTAGAATCTAGAATATAGGTTACCAGGAGATAGATTGGGTTAGAGAATGGGGAGTTAATTGTACAGAATTTCTATTTAGGCTGCTGGAAAGTTTTGGAAATGGATGGTGGTGATGGTAGCACATTATGGTGAGTTTAATCAACAATAATGAACTGTATATGTGAATGTGGTTAGAAGAAGAAACTTTAAGAAGTGCATATTTCTATAATAAAAATTAAAAGATAAAACCTAGGACTGTACAACACATTGAACCCTATTGTAGATGATGAACTGTAATTAACAGTATAACTATAAGAATATTCTTTCATGAATTATAACCAATGTATGATACTAATAAGGTGGTGATAATAGGGTGGTATATGGGAAAAAATAATATAAATAAATATAAATAATGGACATTAGAACTATTTTAGTAATCTTTCATCAGTTAAAAAATGTACAATGTATTTTTAAAAGTGTTGTCATAAATATTAACAAATGCAAGGTGTTGGTGGAGGGGTGGTGTACAGGAATCCTACATTTTATGCATGATTGTTTTGTAAACTCCCAATTTCTCTAAGAAAAAAGAATTTTTTTAAAAAGGCACCTCCATAATCTCCTCTATCTGTGATATAATGTATTGTAATTATACTCCAGCTAAGATGCTATAAAAGAAAACTTATCACTAACTTGAATCCTGTAGTAAATAATAACTTCTTAGGTGAAGTAAATCCCTCATTTTCCTGTGATCGGCTCTGCCCTGCCTCTCATTGGGGACCTGAGAATCAGGTTATAATTAGGAGTCAAACTCTGGGTCACCCTCCCTTTCTGAACCAAGCAGAAAGTGGAGAGTAAAATGCTGTGTCTCACTTCCCAGGTTTGTGTCAGCCTTTTCCCTTGGCAGTGGGAGTGATTGACCCAGAGCAGTGCTTCTCCAACTCAGTATGAATCACCTGAGGATCTTGTTAACCTGCAGATTCTGATTTACCTACATGTGGGGAAGAGTCTGAGATACTTTATTCCAGGAAGTTCCCAAATGATGCTGATACTGGTGGTCCACAGCAAAATTTAATGTGATATCAATAAAAATAATTTGGAGGAACAAGTTGATAATAGAGTTTATATGAAAAAATAAACACACAAGTGTATCTAGAATAAAAGGACAAATTTGGAAAAGGCGCCACATCTACCAGACATTAAATGTACTACAAAGCCTCTATCACTAGAACAGTGTGGTACTATCAGTGTGGTACTGAATACAAAGTCTCATGGATAAAATAGAAAGCCTAGAAATAGATCCAAACACATGTAGAAATAAAAGCATTTGATAACGGTGAAACTTTAAATCACTGGGGCAGTGATGGTCTTTTTAACAAATGATATCGGGATAATTGGATAAACATTGGCTATATTTACACACCATTAAAAGAATAAACTCCAAATGAATAAATGCAATGGAAAAGGAAATGAAAAATAACAATTAAAAAAATAAAGTTATGCAAGGAGAAAACATGGGTGAATTGATTTATAATCTGGGAAAAAAGAATGGCTTTCTAAATATGAATATCCAGATATAATAAAAAAGATTGATACAGTTGACTGCGCAAAAATAAATATGTCTGCATGGACAAAAGATATAACAGAAATGACCAAAAAAAAAACAAAGTCAAAAGATAAATGAGAAACCAAGAGAAAATTTACTCATTGTGGAACAAGGTACATAAAAATATGTACTGCAGAAAAGCAACAAATAATCCTGTGGAGATAGAATGAGTTGGACGTATTGGGGTGGACTTAGGACTTCTGAAATATGTGCATGTGTGTGTGTATGTGTGTTTTTGTTTACATGCACGTGTGTATTTCTGCATATTTCCGAGCATATGTATATGTTTGTGTATATGCATGTGCATATGTTTATTTCCTAGCTCTGTCCACAGAAAGGGACTGGAAGCAAAGAAACCCCAGAATGAATGAACACATCTGGCACTCAGATCATAGTCTCCAGTATTATTCCTTACTAAAAAGAACCAGGACTCCTTGGATAAAGGACAGATTCCATGGCTGGGGTGTGGTAGGTACAAGATGAGCCTGAGATATCCTGTTTTTCCAGAAATTAAGGAAATTTTCAAAGACACGTTGAAGGCGTATCACGTGGCTAGATAACTAGCTTGAAGGGCATCCCCTGGTCAAATCTGGGATAATTCGAGTATCATAATAACTCAGGAATATAGGAATTCATGAGGCCATACTGACAATACATAATGGAGAAATACATGTATTTATGCATACATGCATACATACATATATAAATTGGAGAGAAAAGAGGATTCTTGCTTACAGAAAGTGCAGCATAATGACTGGTAAGGAATGCTAAGTGGTGGAAAATCATTTTGAAATCATCATCATAAAATTTGGCAAGGATCATCAATGGATGCTAAATCTAGGGAGACATTTAGGAGCCAGATATTTGCATGGCCTTAAAGTGTTTTCCCACAAGTTGTTTCTTTCTAGGATTAAAAAAAAAAAAAAAGGAAGGAACCAAACAATGGAGAAATTGGGCGATACCTTGTTGGAGTGACCAAAATTAACATAAAAAATGAGGGCATCACCACGGACCTCCAGATGCAGTGCCCCAAGGAAAGCACACATCACTTATGCTGTATCCTGTCGAAAACTGATAACCTGTGTATAACCAAGACTATGTGCTTTTTAAACATCAGATAATCTAAAATAAGGAATAGTCTATTAAAAACAGCTGCCACCATCCCTCTAAGATATCTGGATTTTTTTTAAAAAAAATTAGGTTTCTAAATGGACATAACAATCGAATGTGATTGACTAACTGATCCTGGAATCAGGGACAGCTTCACATGTGTGTGACGTTTGAATTGGCTCAGAGACTTGCTGGGAAGAATCCTGCACTTGATTTCAATTCTCCACTCTCTCTGTCTTGAAATTATTAACAATTCTATCTTTGAACTTGTGTTACTAGGTGAAGTCTGATGGGACGACGGAGCATATGTGCGAACATTATGCTTATGTTCCAGTCCTTGCCAACACATTGATATAAAGCATTTCCAGTGCTCATGAATGCAGAATTCCCGGGGTCCAGAAATGCACAGAGTTCAGCCAGAATCCACAGAATCGACGCAAGTATGAGGTAAGCATGTTTGTCTACGACCAAGTAAGCCGGGCACTGACAGCCGGGAGAGGCCACATTTTCCTTTCTAACTAAACAGCAATGGCTTTGAACGCCCTGACGGCAATGACACTCAAAACCTACGCACACAGACTCACCCAACCAACCAGGGAGCCCCATCGTAATCTCTTACTCCTGTTATGTCCCTGTGTTAGTCAGCCACTCACCCTGAGAATAGTGGCATAGAAGAAAGAGAAAGCTAGGGCACCCTGGGCCCTTTTCCTTTCATTTCTTCCTTACTCATCAATTAGCTAAAGGTAGACAGTGTCGGTAGACTATGTGTGTATCAAGGAGGGAAATAAAAGAATTGAACAGTTTGTGCAGCTTTTCCACTGTTCATGTAAGAATGAAATGCATATTCAGGTGCAAGAAACAAAATACAAATTGTGTAATTTTGGTGATTCTGCATTCTAGTTAAATATTCTGATATTTGCATTTAAAACTGGCATTACACAATATAAAGATGAACAGTAAAATTCTTGCTGATAATTTAAAAAATAATCTTCCTTCACTTGGAACAACATTAAATAGCAAGGAAAATACACCATGACAAGTCAAGTGAGAGGCCACAGGAAAAAGAAAAAAAAAAATCTTCATATTTTAGTACCTTTAATAATACTTTTTTTTCCATCTTTTTGGAAAAGGGTCTCAATATTTTTTTTTTTTTTAAATTCAGTTTTATTGAAATATATTCACAAACCATACAGCCATCCATGGTATACAATCAACTGCCCACAGCATGATCATATAGTTATGCGTTCACCACCACAATCCACTTCTGAACATCTTCCTTACATCAGAAAGAATCAGAATAAGAATAAAAAATAAAAGTGAAAAGATAATACCCAAACCATCCCCCCATCCCACCCTATCTGTCATTTAGTTTTTACTCCCATTTTTCTACTGATTTTTTTTCAATTTTTTAACTTTGTTTATCAAAAAATTAAAAACAAACAGGCAAACAACAACCAAAAAAACCCCACAACATTTCAAACAAAGCAATGGATTAAGGAAAACAAATAACCTAAAATAACTACTTTGCTTCCAATATGTTCCTACCATACCCCAAGAAAATTAATAAACCATGTCCAAACAGAGGAGTAAGAAAAACAAATAATCTAAAATAACTACATTGCTTCCAACATGTTCCTACCATACCCCAAGAAAATTAACAACCCCTAAGAAAACAAAGGAATAAGAGAAAAAAAAAACCTAAACTAACTCTATTGCTTCCAACATGATCTTACTATATCCAAGAAAGTTTACAAACCATAATCATTCCTGAGCATTCCCATAACATTGAGATTACCCTCCATAGTTTATCTGTTCTTATTAGATTATCATTCCCCCTCCACTAATTGGTATCTCTAGGTCCCCTACATTCTACAGTATAAAACATTGTACATTTTTCACAGAATTCACATTAGTGGTAACATACAATATCTCTCTTTTTGTGCCTGGCTTATTTTGCTCAGCATTATGTCTTTTTTTTGTTTTTTGTTTTTTTTTTTTTAATCTTCATTTCATTGAGATATATTCATATACCACGCAGTCATACAAAACAAATCGTACTTTCGATTGTTCACAGTACCATTACATAGTTGTACATTCATCACCCAAATCAATCCCTGACACCTTCATTAGCACACACACAAGAATAACAAGAATAATAATTGGAGTGAAAAAGAGCAATTGAAGTAAAAAAGAACACTGGGTACCTTTGTCTGTTTGTTTCCTTCCCCTATTTTTCTACTCATCCATCCACAAACCAGACAAAGTGGAGTGTGGTCCCCATGGCTTTCCCAATCCCCTTGTCACCCCTCATAAGCCACACTTCTATACAACTGTCTTCGAGATTCATGGGTTCTGGGTTGTAGTTTGATAGTTTCAGGCATCCACCACCAGCTACCCCAATTCTTTAGAACCTAAAAAGGGTTGTCTAAAGTGTGCGTAAGAGTGCCCACTAGAGTGACCTCTCGGCTCCTTTTGGATTCTCTCTGCCACTGAAGCTTATTTCATTTCCTTTCACCTCCCCCTTTTGGTCAAGAAGATGTTCTCCGTCCCACGATGCCAGGTCTACATTCCTCCCCCGGAGTCATATTCCACATTGCCAGGGAGATTCACTCCCCTGGGTGTCTGATCCCACGTAGGGGGGAGTCAATATTTTTAATTTGCACTGAGACCCACAAATTAGTGTAGTGGGCTCTTCCTAAAATGGATCTTGTATTGGAGGCCATGAAAACAAAGTTATAAAGGTCATAATTGTGTCAATTGATGAAACTGGAATATGGGCAGAGTTAAAACAAAAGTATCTTATTAACTTTAAATATACTTAATTTAATTACGGTATTGTGACTATGTAAAAGAAGATCCATATTCTTAGGAAATACACACTGAAGTATTTAAGATAAAAAGCCATAATGTAAGTGACTTATTCTGAAATAGCTAAAAAAAAATTTACATATATAGCTACCTATCCATTTGTCTATATCTATCTATCTATCAATCGATCGATCGATCTATCGTGTATGCTTAGGTTTACTTTTGGGTCTAAAAGTAGCCTTATATATCAAACTGTTAGTTCTCTTTACTGTTGGTGATGCTTTTACAGGTTGCAACTGATTTAGTTAGCATGTAATTAAGTATTGCTGTCACAGAAATAGTTTTGCCATGAACTTCCTTCTTGCCTATTCATGTTAACAGCCATCTGTGCTAACGTTTTTGGAAGTGGGTTAATTTCTTAAGGTCATGCTTTACTCATGTTGACAGGATACAGTTTTTATAAACTAGTATTATTTATCTATCTTTGGTCTTTTCCATTTTTTATGATGTTAAAAAATAAAATGACTTCTTTATCTATTTCACTTGCTTTTTCGTATATGATTGTCAATTTAAAGACATGCCAAGTAAAACTTTTGAAATGTCAAATAATCTCCTGACAGTACTTTTAACTTAAATGCAACCTTAAATTTATTCATATTCTTTTTAGTTTAGGATGAAAAATAGATACGGGCTTAATAATCCAGCTTTTTAGAAATTCTTCTGCTTAACATAATTTAAAACAAAATAATCTTGGTTCTAATTATTGTAAAAGCCTAAACTGGTGTTGATGCTTTGTTGGCAATAAAGTTGAATGGAAAATGTTTTCTGTCAAAGGAAGTGTAAAAGTGAATTGCTTTATAGGGAGAAATTTGAAAGGATTGCTAATAGCTTTATAAACACCTCCAAAATGTTAAAAGAACTGTGTGGAGTGTTTTTTAATAGTTGGGTTGGGAAAGAGAAAAACAGAAGGGACGTTACAATGCAAAAGGGAATTGTTAAATTTGTTTCCGATGACAGCCAGTGCAAGTACTACTTGAAAATAAGCAAATCACTCTACAGATATGCCCCCTGTGCTAGGCCAGAAAGACAGAGGTAGATTAGAAAGTAGAAACAATTGTCTATTGGAGAAGTTTGCAGCAATTTTGTTCATTTATATTGGATTTTTTTAAAGGCACTTAAAAATTTCAAATAGCTCTGTTTATAATTTAGTTCCAGCTACAACTGCATATTTGTTTGCTTATTTGCTTAAGTGTAATGGATTGATAACTCTATTCACTCTCTTTTTCATATAAAATGAAAACCATAGTGACATTGGTTCTAAAAAGGTCATGAAAATGTTTAAATTATTTTATTCACATGTTAGTGGAATGAGTGATCTGAATTCTTCGGTTCTCCAAAGGGTTATAATTTTTTCATGGTTTTTTAGATTGGGGGGAATGTGAGTCCAAGTGGAAAATGAGTTTACATTTTTATTTTAATTAATTATAGATGAAGAATATTAAGTAGATCTATATCAGTGTGGAGTCATGGTACTAAATTAAAGTGTTTTTAAATGGCCATTAGTTAAATATATTTTCAAGACTTTAGTAGAAATTCTAGTTTAAATCCTGATTTCATAGCAATAGATTGCATAATGACTATATTAATAATTTATAATGAGTTCTTACTGTATGGTAGATATTTTTATATACTATATCTAATCCTCACAGGAACCATAAAAGGATGTATTTCTCTGCAACCCAGTATGTTCTCATTTTTTTCTAAACTCTATGCACCAACTGAACTGAATGTTTTCAGTCCTGCTTATATCTCCCAAGCCCTCACATACATATTGCTTCACATTGTGACATTGTCTCCTAAACTAATTTCCAATCTCCAGATTATCTTTATTCATCCTTTGAAGTCTCATCTTCAATGCATTTTAGGGGTGTGGAAATGCTTCTATTCCTCAATAAACTAGATCATTTGCCCCTGCTCTATGCTTCCACATTACTTCATGGATTTCCTCATAATTGCTTCTTTAGTTGTCCTTGTTTGCCTTTAACACTAATTCCATGAGAGCTGAAGCCTGAATTTTCTTGCTCTCTAATGTATGCCGGGGTTTAGTAGTATCTGGTGCATACCCATGGCTCAAGAAGAATTTTTGTGTGTGTGAAGGCCAGAATTCCCATTTATGTTGAAAAAAAACTCAAGTTCAGGGTGGACAAGTGAGTATCCGACGTCCTGCAGTCAGTAAGTGGCAGAGCCAGGGTTCCAGACAAGGTCACTTTCACTCCAAAGCCTGCATGGCCAGTTCCCTTGACATGGATGTCTGATTAGTTTATGAACATGGAGGTTCTCCCTGGTCTACACTCTAGAAAGAAATAATTCAAAAGAATATTAGTGTCTGATGTGTCAGGGTCTAATATTAGGGCCAGGCACTTGCTGTTTATTGGCAGTAGTGGAAGGGACAGGAAATTGTGTGGGTTAATTTGAAATAGAATGTGAGCCAACTAACCACAGCAGATTACTGTGATAGACTGAATTATGTGCACCCACAAAAGACATGTTTTTAACCTTAACCCTGTAGATGTGAACTCATTGTAAATAGGATCTTTTGAAGATGTTATTTTTAGTTTAAGGATGACCCAACTGAATCAGGATGGGCCTGAATCCGTATTACTGGAGGTGTATAAAGAGAAGTCAAGAAGGCCAGACAGAAAGAAGCCAGCAGTCAGCAGAAGGGCAGACACAAGACAGAAGGACCCCATGTGATGGGAGGCGGATGCAAGCCAGGCACCCCAAGGATTGGGACACACCTGTGCCAGGATGCTGCTGATTCCTGGAGAAAGCGTAGCCTTGCTGAGGTCTTAATTTTGGACTTCTAACTTCTGAAAACGTGAGACAAAAAATTCCTGTTTAAACCAACCCATTGTGTAGCATTTGTCATGGGAGCATGGCAAACAAAGACAATGATGGTTTCAGTTGATAAGTAGAGAAATAATCAGTGCAGAATACAGAATGAATGAGACAAAATATATTAAACATATATTAAAATATTCACACTATACATTAAAATATATTGTACTGGCCTGGGGAGGTACCATGTTCATCATCCTGTTGAGATTCCAAGGGATTTCTGCATTTTACATCTAGAGATGGATACTGCAAAAATTCCCAGATTTTTACCTTTGGTTGTGATCATTTCCTGACCAGATCACAGTAATAAAATGCATATGGAATTACTTTCAGGTCTTAGCTAACTTATCTGTTTCCTCTTGGTTTAAGCAGATCTCAACCATCTACAATTTAGAGTTTGCATTTACATTCTCAGAATGGTCAGATAAAGTGCTGATTTAAAGAAAACTTTACAGTCTTCCTTCTTAGAGCTGCTTTACTAAGATTGACAGCAGTTTTTTGTTTTTTTTTTTTTAACTGATAAACTTTAATTTTCCACATAGAATTCTAACACAGCAGACTACTTGTTGGTCTCTAGCAGACTGTCTGTACTCAAAGTGTCAAAAAAAGAAAGTTCATATAACTTAGCAGTTGAATAACTTCACTGTTCAAACACTATTGCCAAACTAATTGTCAAGCACTAAACAACTGCTTTTCAAATCCCAAGGACGCTGGGCAAGAGTCTTCCAGAAATTCAGTCAGACACAAAATCATTTCCTGCCATATTCCATTAACCTACAAACCGAAGCATCTCTTATCGTTCAACAAATTTTAAGGGGAAGAGGGAAGAGGAGAGGAATGCAGAACTTTGAAGGAATGAGATCAACGTAGTTTGAAAATCCTTCCCCAAATGTGATTCTAATTCATTTGAGACTGGAGAGTGAGTGGTGAGATGTGATTATTTTTTATAATATACTCTGGTCTAATATTTGTTGAAAATATATGTAATCTTGATAGTGTCCATCTCTTCCCTGTCTCCATGAAATTTTACAGATTCTCAGCATTCTGGGGCAAAACATTAATCAATAAATTATTTTTTAAAGGAAATATCAAAATATTGAAGTTTTCTGATTTTTATTTAGTATACCTGAGTTCAAATTCTAAAATGTAGGGGGTCAAATTATAAAATAATTTTATCAACTCATTAAAAATTCATAACTTTTACTGCTTCAAGGAATGTATCTGAGAAAAGGGTAATGTAATTTTTTATGTCCTTATAGCCTTGAAATAGACACAAGTAGGTTGAAGGTGAAAGGATGGAAAAATATATACCATGCTAACAGTAACCCAAAGAGAGCTGGGTAGGTGTACTAATATCACATAAAATAGACCTGAAGTCAAAAATTGTTCCAAGGGACAAAGAATGATACTATATACTGATACAAGGGTCAATTCAAGAATGAGATGAAACAATTATAAATATATATGCAGAGGCCCAAATTATATCAAGCAAATATTGACAGATTTGAAGGGAGAAATAGACGGTTTTACATTAACAGTAAGAAACTTCAGTACACCACAGATAGAACATCTAGACAGAAGAAGGAAATAGAAGACTTAAATGATTCACTAAACAAACTAGACGTAACACACATCTATAGCACACTTCACCCAACAGTGGCATAAAACACATTTTCTGTTGCACATGGATCATTCTCTAGGGTAGATCATATGTTAGGTCATAAAACAAGTCTCAATAAATTTAAAATTATTGAAATCATGCAATGTATTTTTCCCATCACAATGGAATGAAGCTGGAAGTCAATAACACATGAAGAACTGGAAAAACCATGAATATGTGGAAATTAAACACTGTACTCCTAAACAACCAGTGGGTCAAAGAAGAAATCACAAGGGAAAATAAGAAATATCTTGAAGCAAATGAAAACTAAAACACAACATAAAAATTTTGGGGTGCAGCAAAGGCAGTGCTAGAGGGAAATTTATAGCTCTCAATGCTTACATTAAAAAGGAAGAAAGATCTCAAATCATAAATCTAACCTCACAAGTGGAGGATCTAGAAAAAGAGCAAACTAAACCCATTTAGAGAGACATGTAGTGTAAAGTGATAAAAGCTGCATAAGGAAGAAAATAACAAAGAATAGAGCAGATAAAAATGGCATAGAGAATAAAAAAACATTAGTGAGAATCAATGAAACCAAAAGCTGGTTCTCCGAAAAGACTAATAAAATTGACAAACCTTTAGCTAGACTGACAAGGATGAAAAGAGAGAAGACACAAATGGCAAAAATCAGAAATGAAAGGGGGAATGTCATTACTGACCCTACAGAATCAAAAGGATTTTAATAGGATACTCTGTACAACTGTACACCAACAAATTAGATAACCTAGATGAAGTGGACAAATTTCTAGAAACACAAACTACCTACACTGACTCAGGAAGAACTAGAAGAACAAAAACTAATCACAAGCAAAGAGATTGAATCAGTCATCAAAAACGTCCCAAGAAAGAAAAGCCCAGGACTAGTTGGTTTTACTGGAGAATTTTATAAAATATTCCAAGAAGAATTAAGTCCAATCCTGCTCAAAATCTTCAAAAAATACATAGAATAAGTATGCTGTGAGGCCAGCATCACCTTAATAACAAAGCCAGATAAATAGACTACAAGAAAAGAAAATTACAGACCAATGTCCCTTATTAACATAAATGAAAAAACCCTCAACAAGTTAGTGCTCAATTCATCCAGAGTTTCTATTTAGAGTTTCTATTTAGATAACAGATGATGGTGACAGTAGCACAAAATAGAGCCTATAAATAACACGTGTGAATTACATTTTTGAATGTGGTTGTATATATAAAACACTAGAATAAAAAGTGAAAAAAACAAACTGTGATCCCTAATATAATGTATGAGCTGTTGTTAATAGCAAAATGATAATAATATTATTTCACCAATTATCACAAAGTTACCAAACTAATGCAAAGTGTTAATTATAGGGAAAACTGTGTGTTTGAGGAGGGTTATATGGGAAAACTATTTTATGTATGTTATCTCTGTAAACCTACTCTTCTGGTTTGCTAATGCTGCTGGAATCCAAAACACAAGAAATGGATTGGCTTTTATGAAAGGGTGTTTATTTGGTTACACTGGTACAATCTTAAGGCCATGAAGTGTCCAGGTAACATCGACAATTGGGTACCTTCACTGGAGGATGGCCAATGGCGTCCAGAAAAACTCTGTTAGCTGGGAAGGCACATGGGTGCCATCGACTTGCTCCCAGGTTGCATTTCAAAATGGCGTTCTCCAAAATGTCTGCATTAGCCTCCAATGGCCGTCTTCAAAATGTCTGTCTCAGCTACAGCTCCTCTCTCAGCTCCTGTGCGTTCTTCAAAGTGTCCCTCTTGGCTGTAGCAAGCTCGTTCCTTCTGTCTGAGCTTATATAGTGCCCTAATAAACTAATCAAGGCCCATGCTGAATGGGTGGGGCCACACCTCCATGGATATTATCTAATCAGAGTTATCACCTACAGTTGGGTGGGTCACATCTCCATGGAAACACTCAAGGGATTCCAATCTAATCAACACTAATACATCTGCCCCCACAAGATTGCATCAAAGGATATGGCTTTTCCTGGGGGACATAATACATTCAAACTGGCACACCTACCTACAATTTTTCTAATATAAATAAATCAATATAAACAAAATTGTACATCTCACGATTAATATAGAAGTTGTATCAATCGTTAAGAAAAATACAGTATTTGAGTTGGTAATTGTCATATGCTTTTTAAAATCAATTTTATTGAGATACATTCTCATACCATGCAATCATCCAGTGTACAACCAGTTGTTCACAGTACCATCATATAGTTGTGCATTCATCACCACAATCAATTTCTAAACATTTTCATTACTCCAAAAAAAAAAAAAAATTAAAATAAGAAAAGTAAAAGTATAAAAGAACACCAAAAACATTCCATCCTCCATCCAACCCTATTTTTCATTTAATTTTTGTCACCATTTTTCTACTCATCTGTTGATACATTGGATAAAAGGAGTGTGAGCCACAAGGTTTTCACAATCACACAGTCACACCATGTAAGCTGCATAGTTATACAATCAGCTTCAAGAATCAAGGTTACTAGGTTGCAGTTTGACAGCTTCAGGTTTTTCGTTCTAGCTATTCCAATACACTAAAGACTAAACAGGAATGTCTATATAGCACAAAAGAATACCCTCCAGATTGACCTCTCAACTCCGTTTGAAATCCCTCAGACACTGAAAATTTATTTTATCTCATTTTGCTTCCCCCTTTTGGTCAAGAAGATTTTCTTACCATAAGGTTTTATTCTGCAAATTTTCAGGGAGAAATGTACTATAAACTGGTAAAAGTTATAGAACTGATCCTTTGTAGGCCAGAAGGTATTGTCCAGTTTTCTCTTTTTTAGTGCAATTTTATTGAAACATATTCACATACCATACAGTCATCCAAAGTGTACAATCAGTTGTTCACAGCATTATCACACAGCCGTGCATTCATCACCACAATCAACCTCCAAACATTTTCATTACTCCAAAAAACAAGAATTAGAATAAAAATAAAAATAAAAGAAAAACACATCTCATACTCCTCCTCCCCCCATTATTCATTTACTTTTTGTACCCCTTTTTTTCACTCATTTGTCCATACACTGGATAAAGGGAATGTGAGCCACAAGGTTTTCACAAGCACACAGTCACACCATATAAACTATGTAGTTATACAGTAGTCTTCAAGAATCAAGGACACTGGGTTGCAGTTTGACAGTTTCAGGTATTTCCTTCTAGCTATTCTGATACACTAAAAACTGAAAAGGGAGATCTAAATAATGCATAAGAATAACCTCCAGAATGACCTCTCGACACCATTTGAGATCTCTCAGCCACCGAAACATTATTTTGTTTAATTTCTTTTCCCCCTTTTGGTCAGGAATGCTTTCTCAGTCCCACAATGGTGGGTCCAGACTCATCCCCAGGACTCATGTCCCACTTTTCCGGGGACATTTACACTTCTGGGAATCATGTCCCACATAGCGGGGAGGGAAGTGAGTTTAGCTGCCAAGTGGGCTTAGAGAGAGAGGCCATATCTGAGCAACAAAAGAGGTTCTCTGGGGGTGATTCTTAGGCACGATTTTAAGTAGGCTTAGTCTCTCCTTTGCAGTAATAAGCTTCAAAGGGCAAGCCCCAAGATTGAGGAACTTTGGGCATGGTATTCCCCAATGCTTGTGAAAATATCAGGAATTCCCCAGGTGGGGAAGTTAAATATTTCCTCATTTCCCCCCAGTCTTTCAAGGGCGTTTTGCAAATACTTTTTATTCTCTGCCCAAGTTACTCTGGGATGTATTGGGGTTTCATGCTAACTTGTACAAACCAACCAGATCTTGTCCCCTATTCAAGGTTCCATGTAAATATGGATTTTTAGTAAACTGACCATGTAAGTTAAATTATATAGCATGCTACAGAAAGTATAGGTTTTGCACCAAATAAACATGTCTTCCTTTGGTCTCACACTGAAGCTGAGGTTTTAAAACACAGTCAGTATCATGATCTTCCCTTTAGTCTGGTTTACCTTGCTTAGTTCTAAGCAAGTCCATTTTCTTCACATCTCTAATTGAATTCTGATCTCTTTCAACTTTTTTAACATTTGCTGTATGGGGTAATGCTGACATTCATAGCTGCTGAACTCTGGCTAAGTCTCAGGTGTCACACAGATACCTGAAGTTCCAGGGCCCAACGAGGTTATACACAAACAGCTCAATATCTCAGAATTTAGAAATAACCACTACAACTCATGAATAGATGTGACTGCTGTAAGAGCTTACAATGTATGAACCTTTACCATAAGCCTTCCCCTAATAACCTATGCCCTCAGATTCAATTCTCAGAATTTGCACGTTATAGTTAGTCTGTATTAGTGAGGCATTGTAATGTTTGTCTTTTCGATTCTGGCTTATTTCACTCAACATACTCAACATACTTTGTAGCTTATTTCACTTCATTTCTTCTTGCCACTGCTCAGTATTCCATTGTATGCACACACCACAGTTCACCATTCCGTTTATCAGTCGATGTGCCGGTTTGAGTGTATTGTGTCCCCCAAATGCCATTATCTTTGTAGTCTTGTGTGGGGCAGAAGTTTTGGTGCTGGTTAGATTTGCTTGGAGCGTGCCCCACCCAGCTGTGGGCAATGATTCTGATGAGATGTTCTCATGGAGGCGTGGCCCCACCCATTCGGGGTGGGCCTTGATCGGTGGAGTTACATAAATGAGCTGACTCGGGGGGAGGAAGAGAGTGCAGCTGGGAGTGATGTTTTGAAGAGAAGCAAGCTTGCTGGAGAGGAACGTCCTGGGAGAAAGCCGTTTTGAGGCCGGAGCTTTGGAGCAGGTGCCAGCTGCCTTCCTAGCTAACAGAGGTTTTCCGGAGGCCATTGGCCATCCTCCGGTGAGGGTACCCGATTGCTGATGTGTTGCCTTGGACGCTTTGTGGCCTTAAGACTGTAACTGTGTAGCGAAATAAATCCCCGTTTTATAAAAGCCAATCCATCTCTGGTGTTTTGCATTCTGCAGCATTAGCAAACTAGGACAGATTTTGGTACCAGGAGTGGGGTGCTTTTGCTGCTGAGTTTGCAAATACCAAACATGTTGGAACGGCTTTTCAAATGGATAAGGGGAAGACTCTGGAAGAATTGTGAGGAGCTTGATAGAAAAGGCCAAAACTGCTTTAAAGAGACTGTTTGTGGAAATATGGACTCTAAAGATACTTCTGATGAGGACTTGAGCAGAAATGATGAATGTGTTGTTGCAAACTGGAAGAAAGGTGATCCTTGTTTTAAAGTGGCACAAAATTTGGCAAAATTGAGTCCTGGTCTCAGATGGAAGGAAGAATCTGGAAGCAATGACCTGGAATACTTAGCTGAGGAGATCTCCAGACTACATGTGGAGTACATATCCTGGCTTCTCCTTGCAGCTTATAGTAAAATGCGAGCAGAGAGAGATAAACTTAGAACTGAACTCTTGGGTTCAAAGAAACCAGAAGTTAATGGCTTGGAAAATTACAGGCTTCCAGGGGGTGGAATCCCAGAAGCTACAGCCCAATGTGAGGATGCAACCAAACACAGAACCCAGCCGCCATTTCAGTACAAGCCAAGATTGGAGATGGAATTATCCAGAAAGGATTTGTGGAAAGTCCTATTGTCTGATGGCTTTGACCCCTGTGTGCTTCATGCAAAGCCAACAGAATTTTTGCGAGATCTTTATAGACAGAGCCATTGCCGGTCTGGACTGGAGGAGACAGACAAGGAAAAAATTAAAGGAAAAATTTCTTCAAAGACAGAGCCGTGGAGGTTGAGGTCTGGAGTCAGGAGGTCTAGGGCTGAGAGAGCGGAGCAGCCCACACGCAGGGAAAGGGTGAGTTTGCCCTGGAGGTCGAGGGCGGGCCTTCCACCTCGTTGCTCAGGAAATGTCCTGCCACTCCAAGCCCCAGAGAGGGTGGAGCACATTCCCAGGGAATTGGGGAGAGCCTGGCTGCCACCACGCTGTTCTGAAGGGGTTGAGCGTGTGCCCCGGAGATGGAAGGGAATCCAGGAGCTGCCCCGATGTTTGAGGAGGGTGGGGCCGAGAAGGTGGTCTCCCCAATGTGTGGAAATGTTGGAGCACTCACCTAAGTGTTTGGAGAGGAACGGGCTGCAGAAAAGGCCCTTGGGAAGGGTTAGGCTCCCACTCTCTCAAGCCCCAAGGATGCAACATTGTTCTGTAAATGACTCTCGGACTTTGAAATCTAATGGACTTTGTCCTGCAGGTTTTAGGAACTGTTTTGCTCCTGTTAACCCTGTTTTCCTTACTGTTTCTCCTTATGGCAATGGAAATGTTTATCCTATGAATGTCTCTCCTTTGTATATTGGAAGCACATAACTTGTTCTAGGTTCACAGATCCACAGCTAAAGGGGAATTATGCCTTAGGACTAACCAAGCCTAAATTGATTTTGATGGGGTCTTGTACTTAACTTTTGTTACTGAAATGATTTAAGTTTTTGTGATGTTGTGATGAAATGAATGTATATTGTATTTGGAAAGATAATGCCATTTTGGGTTCCAGGGGGTGGAATGTGCCGGTTTGAGTGTATTGTGTCCCCCAAATGCCATTATCTTTGTAGTCTTGTGTGGGGCAGAAGTTTTGGTGCTGGTTAGATTTGCTTGGAGCGTGCCCCACCCAGCTGTGGGCAATGATTCTGATGAGATGTTCTCATGGAGGCGTGGCCCCACCCATTCGGGGTGGGCCTTGATCGGTGGAGTTACATAAATGAGCTGACTCGGGGGGAGGAAGAGAGTGCAGCTGGGAGTGATGTTTTGAAGAGAAGCAAGCTTGCTGGAGAGGAACGTCCTGGGAGAAAGCCGTTTTGAGGCCGGAGCTTTGGAGCAGGTGCCAGCTGCCTTCCTAGCTAACAGAGGTTTTCCGGAGGCCATTGGCCATCCTCCGGTGAGGGTACCCGATTGCTGATGTGTTGCCTTGGACGCTTTGTGGCCTTAAGACTGTAACTGTGTAGCGAAATAAATCCCCGTTTTATAAAAGCCAATCCATCTCTGGTGTTTTGCATTCTGCAGCATTAGCAAACTAGGACAGTCGATGTACCCTTAGGCCACCCACATCCATGGCAAATCGTGAATACGGCTGCCATAAACACCAGTATGCAGTGTCCACTCATGTTCCAGCTCTCAGTTCTTCCAAGTATATACCCAATAATGGCATTGCAGGACTATATGGCAACCCCATAGTTAGCTTCCTGTGGAAACACCACACTGCCCTCCATCTGGGCTGTGCCATTCTACTTCCCCACCAACAGGGACTATGTACATCCTTTGCTCCACATTTTCTCCAGCATTTGCATCCTCTGTTTATTTTTTAACGTTTTATTCACACACCACACAATCCACCCTAAGTAAACAATCATTGATTCCCAGTATAATCACGTAATTATGTATTCATCACAATCTATATGAGGACATTTCCATCTCTTCCCCCAAGAAAGAGGAAAAGGAGAAAAAAAATGAATAAAATGCAAAAGATAGAAGAAAAATTAAAAAAAAAAATACAGTGAAAAGGTCAGACATCTCCACCACCAAGAATCCCATATCATTCCCTTATATCCCCCTCTTATAGACATTTAGCTTTGGTATATTGCCTTTGTTACAATTAATGGAAGCATCTTTCAATGTTGCCAATAACTATAGACTCTAGTTTCCATTGATTGTATTTTTTCCCTATGCCATCCAATTTTTATCACCTTGCAATATTGACATTCATTTGTTCTCCTTCATTTAAAAACATTCTTATATTTGTACATTTAATTACCATCATTGAACACTCTAGGTTTTGCTAAGTTATACAATCCCAGTCTTTATCTTCTATCTTTCCTTCTGATGTCATACATGCCCTTAGCCTTCCTCTTTGAACTCTACTCACATTCATCTTTGTTCAGAGTACTTACGGCATTGTGTTACCATCACACACTATTATGCTATCCATTCTATTTCTGGATCTATACAGTCCATCCTGTTGAACCTTCTGTACTCCTTCAGGATCAAATGCCTGATCTCCAGCCCTTTCTATCTCCTAATATCCTGTGTTCTCAATTCTCAAATTTTGCTCTTCAATATTAATCCATATTAGCGAGACCATACAGTATCCATCACTTTGTTTCTGACTAATCTAAGTTAATGTAATGTCTACTGTCTGCCATTTTGTGTTTTGGATTTTATATGTCATATCTTACTTTACTTTTATTTTTTCCTCTCTTTCTCTTTTTACCCTTACTGATAGTTTTCATTTATATGCTCTTCTCCAAACCTCTCTCTTCTGTCTTTTCCTATCTGCCTGTTGTGCTACCTTTAGTATTTCTTGTAGAGCAGTTATCTTGTTCACAAACTCGGTGTCAGTCTGAAAATACTTTAAACTCTCCCTCATTATTGAAGGACAGTTTTGCCAGATATAGAATTCTTGGTTGGCAATTTTTCTCTTTCAGTATCTTAAATATATCATACCATACTACCTTCTTGCCTCCATGGTTTCTACAAGAAATCCACACATAGTCTTTTCAAGCTTCCTTTGTATGTAATGGATCACTTTTCTCATGCTGCTTTCAGAATTTTCTCTTTGTCTTTGTCATTTGATAATCTAATTATTAGGTGTCTTGGAGTTGGTGTACTTGGATGTCTTCTGTTTGGGATACACTGCACTTCTTGGATCTGTAATTTTATATCTTTCGCAACAGATGGAAAATTTTCAGTGATTATTGCCTCCCTTATTCTTTCTTTCCCTTTTCCCTTCTCTTCTCTTTCTGGTACACCCATGACATATATATTCATGTGCTTCATGTTGTAATTCAATTCCCTGAGACCCTGCTCATATTTTTCCATTCTTTTCCCTATCTGTTCTTTTTGTGTAGGGTTTCAGCTGTCCTGTCCTCCAGTTCATGAATACTTTCTTCTGCCTCTTGAAATCTCCTGCTGAATGTGTTTTTCATCTCTTCTATTGTGCCTTTCATTCTCATGATATGCTGATTGTTTTTCAAACTTTGAAGTTCTTCCTTATGTTTGCCCAATGTCTTCTTTATTTCCTTCATCTCTTGCCATATCTTCCCTCAACTTGTTGATTTGATTTTTTAATTGGTTTAGGAGATTTGTTTGATTAATAATTAGTTGTTTCAATTCCTGTATCTCAGTTGAAATGTAAGTTTGTCCCTATGACTGTGTCATATCTTCATATTTCCTAGTGAGAAGTGTAATTTGTTTGTTGTCTAGGCTTCTTGTTTCCTTGATTTCCCCAATCAAGTTTTCCCAGACCAGATGGGCCCAGGTCTCAGGAAAAGGCTGTATTCAGTATCAGGTTTCCCTGAGGGTGAGACCCAGCAGGTTGTCAGACTTTCCTATGAGGCCTTTAGACTCTTTGCTTTTTGTATCCTGCCCAGCAGGTGGCACTTGTCAGCCCACAGTTCCCCACCAGCATAAAGAGGTGTGGTATATTTAATCCTCTGTGGACCCTCTCCTGGCCAGGGATTGAGGGTGTCCAAAGCCAAGTTTATACTGTTTTTGTCCGCCCCCCACCAGGCCCTGGGGTCTGAGTTATCTGAGGGAGGGCCACCACATGAGCTGGGCCCCACACCCCCTTTTCTTAGGGAAAATAAGCCCTTTTGGGAATTGTCTCCTACACTTGAATTTTTCCTTTGACTCTCTGACTATTTTAACTCCACTCTTGTCTGGATCAGTACTGACAATTGAAAATGCCTGAAGCTTTCTCTAATGAACTACTTAGAATGAGAGAAAAAATGGGAAAAAAAAAAAGCAAGAAGTCCCATTTTCAGAGTCAGTCTCTAGCCCTCCAGTTCCCCAGGCAAGAACCAGAATTGGTACCTGGTTCTGTGTGCCCCTTTTCTTGGGACACAGCCCTTTTCCAGTAATCTGAGCTCAGCAGACTCAGAAAGTCTCTGTTTTTATTTATTTATGTATTTTTGCTCATTAGCCCTACCTCTTCTCTGCCAGGATAAACCTCTGGGTTCCTTACTTGCTTGCTCCAGGTTTATCTGTGCTCCCAGCATGTATTCAGTAGTCCAAATTTGTTAATTAAACCACAACTGGAGCTTTGTTGAGCTTCATTCCCTTGCTCTCAGGAGGGACTGTTTCTTTTTCCCACAGTGGAGTTTTGCAGCTCAGCCTGCCATGCCATTGGAAAAGGGGTGCCAGCTCTGCAGTTTGGGGAGCTTTACTTACAGTTCTATGCTGCAGTCTCAGCCATTCCACCCTTTCCTGACTGGTGTACGATGTTGTCCAATCACGGATGTCCCCTCATCAGTTGCTCCAGACTATTTTCTAGTTGTTCCTGGCTATTTAGTAATTGCTCTAGTGGACTAACTAAATTCCACACCTCCCTATGCCTCCATCTTGCCCTCCCTCTGTCCAGTTTTCTTGTCTCCAAGTATAATCTCTCTGACATGCATAATACAATAAAAAGCAGAACTATCTGCTTTCCTCTTTCTCTTGGTAGCATTAATTTAACTAAAACAATTAATTAAACTTTAACTGAAATGCTAATTTTTCATTCTGGCCAGTACTACTGCTTAGATAAATATGGTTTGTTTTTTCATTTGTTTGCATTCCTATATCAAAGATTGTGGCTCTTGTATTTCTTTTGAGATAACTATTGTGCATCATGAAAAATGTTTTATATATTATTATCATTCATCCAGCAGATGACATGGAGTCAAATAACATATAAACAAAAAATTTTCTAGTCTCTCATACCAAAATATTTGAGTCAGGAATTATTCTGATCTTAAATATTCTGTTCTTAGATCATTTTACTAGTGTCTGCCTCCTAAGCACCTTAGTGTGTGAAATGAATGTAAATTGCAATAAGGCTAACAATCACTCTGTGTTCTTTTTTGCAATCTGAAGATATATGTGGTGCTATTAGGCCATCTCTTGAACAGCGAGTCTGTGGGATGCTGTTTGTCAATCTTCTCAGCAGAGCTGTCTGGAGGGTACAATGTGCTGATCTCAATGAAGCAAAAGACTTTCTTTTGATCACAAGAGAGGAAGTCTGCAGCTCCCTTTATTGTAATCTTACCCTCGCACCTGGCAAATTCAGACATTACAGCGAATTATTGTTCAGCAAAGCAGGGCCAGAAAACTAATGTGATTTTTCTCTTTATGTTTTTCCTCAGAGACCCAGTAAAGTTGAAGGCTGTGCTTCAGTAGAATTTGTTAATTTACTGAATGAAATTCTAAAGCAATGCTATTTTCTTTCAGAATTTAAACTTTGTTGACTATTGAGGACTCCCTTTTATTTTCAACAATTGTGCTTAACTTGCGGGCACCATATTTATAGAATCAGGAGTTGGTTTCAAAGCTATTATTTTTTAATCCAAATCTGCATAGCAGTAAAAAAACAGTATGTTAGAAAGAAAACTGAACTGAATACTTGAGGAACTGGATTTTTATAACAACTCTGCCATTAACAGCTAGGTGACTTTTAACAAGTCATTTCTGCTCTCTGGGTCCCTCCTTTTTTTTTCTCAATTGTAAGGGATGAATATGGACAGGGAGGCACATTTTCGATGGGTGTTTTTTAACTGTGAGCAGGATTGCTTGGAGATCTTTTTACAAGTACCAATTCCAAGGCAAAACCCATCAAGATTCTTTCTAATTTAGTAAGTCTGAAGCAAGGTAAGAGCATTTCTATTTTTAATGTGCTTCCCAAGTGCTTCTGATACAGTCCTTCTATAGAGTGGCATTTGAGAACCACTGGAGTGTTGGTCCTTGTAGTTAGAAGATAAAATAATTTTTCTAATGTAATTCTTAACCTCAGCTGCACATTAGCATTACCTAGGAAGCTTTTGAAAGGTTACTGATGTCCAGTACCTATCCCCAGGCATTTCTCTTATAATAGGTGTGAGTAGGGCCTCAGCAAAGGCAGCTTAAAACTCTCCCCCAGAGACTCTAATGTACACCAAGGAGAAGACCCACTGCTTCACAGCATTTCTTAGATTTTAGATCCAGTTTATTGAGAGTCTCGTATAATCCTATGCCTGCCACACTGCATGCATGTTCTAGGCAAGTAGAACATTTTACACAGGAGGAAAGTGAGGCTTAGAGAGGTTGACTAACTTGCCAAATGTCAAAAAGCTCATATGAGAAAGAGAAAAGATTTGAAGCTATGGCTGACTCCTGTGATGTTCCTTCTAGACACCACACTACCTTTCATGGGTTTATTGGATGGCTACAAGGTACTGACATCAGAACTAGGCAAACTCATCAAATTTGGCCAGATTCCCCGTTTTAGTAATTCCTAGAATGATCAAAAGAATTTTTTAAAGGGAACTAAATCTAGAACACTCTATCAAGGGACTAAATTTCATGAGATTCAGATTCAATTGAGATAATTATGGAAATAATCTTAGCACATCTGTTTAGAGTCCACTTTCTATCGCCTGTAGCCAAATTTAGTACTAATACAGCCAGCATTGGGTTTGGAATCAATAGTGGACTCTCAGAGAAATTAAGATGTAACCAGCATTTTTTTAAAAATAAACTACACTGGTTCTCTCTTTTTTTTTTTTTCCTTTTAATTTTTATTGGGATTGTTCAGATACCATACAATATCCAAAGATCCAAAGTGTACAATCAGTTGCCCCTGGTAGCCTCATACAGCTATGCATCCATCACCACACTTAATTTTTGTTCAATTTTTAGAACCTTTTCATTACTCCAGACAAGAAATAAAGTGAAAGATGAAAAAAGAAAAAAAAAAAAAAAAAAAAAAAAGAAAGAAAAGGAAACTCAAATCCTCCCATACCCCTAACCAACCCCCCTCAATTGTTGACTCATAGTGTTGGTATAGTATATTTGTTACTGTTTATGAAAGAATGTTGAAATACTACTAACTGTAGTATATAGTTTGCAATAGGTATATATTTCTTCCCTGTATGCCTCTCTATTATTAACTTTTAGTTGTATTGTCATATATTTGTTCTGGTTCATGGAAGAGTTTTCTAATATTTGTACAGTTAATCATGGACATTGCCCACCATAGGATTCAGTTTTATACATTCCCATCTTTTGACCTCCAACTTTCCTTCTGGTGACATATATGACTCTGAGCTTCCCCTTTCCACCTCATTCACACACCATTTGGCACTGTTAGTTATTCTCACATCTTGCTACTGACACCTCTGTTCATTTCCAAACATTTAAGTTCATCCTAGATGAACATTCTGCTCATACTAAGCAATTGCTCCCCATTCTTAAGCCTCATCCTATATTTTGGTACCTTATATTTCATGTCTATGAGTTTACATATTATAATTAGTCCTATCAGTGAGTCCCTGCAATATTTGTCCTTAGGTGCCTGGCTTATTTCACTCAGCATATTGCCCTCGAGGTTTTGTCATCAACCCATTTTTTTTTTAAGATGGTTTTGTTCACACACCATACATTCCATCCTAAGTAAACAGTTGATGGCTCTCTGTATGGTCACATATTTATGTGTTCATGACCTTCGCCACTGTCTATATAAGGGCATCTACATTTCTTCTACAAGGCAGGAGGGAGAGTCAAAGAAGGTAGAAAGGCAAAAGAAAGAGGAAAACAAAATGACAGCTAGGAAGTAGCAAAAGGAAAGGTAACCTTAAATCAAAATAAAGAGTCAGACAATACCACCAATGTCAAGTGTCTAACATGCCTCCCCTATCCCCCCTCTTATCTGCATTTACCTTGGTATATCGCCTTTGTTACATTAAAGTAAGCATAATACAATGATTCTGTTAGTTACAGTCTCTAGTTTACATTGATTGCATCCCTCCCCCAATGCCTCCCCATTTTGGACACATTACAAGGTTGACGTTTGCTTGTTCTCACTCGTAAAAGAACATATTTGTACATTTTGTCACACTTGTTGAACTCTAGATTTCACCAAGTTACGCAGTCCCATTCTTTATCTTTCCTCCTTTCTTCTGGTGTCTCACATGCTCCCAACATTCCTCTCTCAACCATAGTCATAGTTATCTTTGTTCAGTGTACTTACATTGCTGTGCTACCATCTCCCAAAATTGTGTTCCAAACCACGCAGTCCTGTCTTCTCCTATCACTCTGTAGTGCTCCCTTTAGTATTTCCTGTAGGGCGGGTATCTTGTTTACAAAGTTTCTCATTGTGTTTGTCAGAAAATATTTTAAGCTCTCCCTCATATTTGAAGGACAGCTTTGCTGGATATAGGATTCTTGGTTGATGGTTTTTCTCTTTCAGTATCTTAAATATATCACACCACTTCCTTCTTGCCTCCATGGTTTCTGCTGAGAGATCCACACATAGTCTTAATAAGCTTCCTTTGTGTGTGATGGATTGCTTTTCTCTTGCTGCTTTCAGGATTCTCTCTTTGTCTTTGACATTTGATAATCTGATTATTAAGTGTCTTGGCATAGGCCTACTCAGATCTATTCTGTTTGGAGTACGCTGCACTTCTTGATCTGTAATTTTATGTTTTTCATAAGAGATGGAAAATTTTCATTGATTATTTCCTCTATTATTGCCTCTGCCCCTTTCCCCTTCTCTTCTCCTTCTGAGACACCAATGATACATAGATTCTTGTACTTTGTTTCATCCTTAAGTACCCGGAGACATTGCTCATATTTTTTCATTCTTTTCTCCATCTGCTCCTTTGCGTGTAGGCTTTCAGGTGTTTTGTTCTCCAGTTCTTGAGTGTTTTCTTCTGCCTCTTGAGATCTGCTGTTGTATGTTTCCATTGTGTCTTTCGCCTCTTATGTTTTGCCTTTCATTTCCATAGATTCTACTAGTTGTTTTTTTGAACTTTTTATTTCTGCCTTATGTATGCCCAGTGTTTTCTTTACAGTCTCTATCTCTTTTGCAAAATATTCTCTAAACTTTTTGAATTGATTTAGCATTAGTTGTTTAAATTCCTGTATCTCAGTTGAAGTGTACGTTTGTTCCTTTGACTGGGCCATAGCTTCATTTTTGTTAGTGTAGGTTGTAGTTTTCTGTTGTCTAGGCATCTGACCTCCTAGGCTACCCCAGTCAGGTTTTCCCAGATGAGAACAGGCTTAGGTCACCAAGGAGGAAATATTCAGTATCTGGTTTCCCTGGTGGTTTTTCTTAGAGGATTGATACACCTGTGCTTTTCTGCCCAGCAGGTGCACCTGTCAGCCTGTCACCGGCTGGTGTAAGAGGGTGTGACCTGTGGCTTTTCTCCCCCAGGCTTTGGGATCTCGTTCCGGAAAGGCAGACAGTAGAGCTGGGCCCCTCCCTTTCCTCTTGGGAAGCTATGCCCCCTCCAGAGAGGTCATCTGAATATCAATAAGTTCTTTGTTTCTCGGACTGCTGGTCAAAGTGTTTTGATGTTAAAATGGCTGAGGCTTTCTTTACTGCAAAGCACTGTGGGCTGAAAACAGCTGAGGTTTTCTCCAAAGAGAGAGAAAGGGACAGAAAAGCTCCCAGGTTCACCCGTCAGCCAGAGATAGCACCCGATCCTCTGGGCTCCTTGTCCTGAGACAGATATGTCCCCCGACTCTCCCAAGGTCAGTTGTCACCAAAAGCCTCTGTCTCCTTGTTGAGGATTTGCTGTCTGTGTTGAGCAGTTAACATTAAAACCCCCAGTTGGAGCTGGGCTGAGAGAGTGCTGCTCTCTAGCACTGCAAGGCTTCCATGAGGGAGGGGCTCTTGGCTCTCAGCTCTCAACACGGGTCTGCAGTTTTACTTACAGATTTTATGCTGTGATCTCGTGCATTCCTCCCAATTCAGGTTGGTGGATGAGAAGTGGACAGGCACGTTTGTCTCCCCACAGTTATTCCAGGTTATTTACTAGCTTTTTGGTCATTTATGGATTGTTCCAGGGGGGGACTAAGAGTCTTCCACTCCTCTCTATGCCACCATCTTAGCTCCTCCTCTGCTGGTTCTCTTTTAAGACATACCCAGACATTTTAATTAACTCCAACTATAGGTCAGTAAAGCAAATGTAGAGAAGCCAAAAATTATGTTCTCAAAAATGCTAATTTTCTTTTTCTGTAGTAAGTATTTCTAGTCCAAAGAGTTATAATTGACTAGGTAGTAAAGTCACAATGTCTCTGAACTATTTCTTATATTTCTTCATCGAGTTATTCTATAAGTGGGGTAAGGCTTACACATGCAGAGAACTGGAATGACTGCTTAAGACATATCACAGTCAGTTAAAAGTCTCTAAGAAATTTGTCAAATATACCTCTTGGGATTTATGCAGAGGGTATTTGGTTTACTTGTTCCTGATCATTGTCAGACAGTGGATTTAGAACATTGTATTTTTATGATACCACGGAAAAGTATCTATGGAGATGGGATTATATTCACCCAGGGGAGTCTACATGTCAGCAAAACATTATTCACAAATATTTCATTTAATTTAAGGATATATTTACTAGCTGCTGTTGTTTTTTTTTTTAACTTATTTGTTAGGGTTTGTAAATATTTGACCCCCTCTTTATTTCCTCGGCCCCTGCTTACATTTGATATGTTCCTATGAGCTCAGTTTCTAACCCACTGTTGGCCCTTCTTTCCCACCATGCTTTGTTAATCCACCAACAGCTCTCTCAGTGTCTGACCTCAGCCTGCTTTCAGCTGTTCTAATCCACACTGGTGCTATAAGAATGAACTGCACCTGCTATTTGACGTTATTTCTAAGAACCATGGGA
This sequence comes from Choloepus didactylus, assembly GCF_015220235.1. Taxonomy (NCBI): domain Eukaryota; kingdom Metazoa; phylum Chordata; class Mammalia; order Pilosa; family Megalonychidae; genus Choloepus; species Choloepus didactylus. The sequence continues at coordinate 12,952,101 of NC_051322.1, forward strand.
CCGCATGCCTCAGCAATTCAGGGCAGGCAGGTTCTTACTTAAATTAACTGGTCTGCCATCAGTGACTTCTACAAAAAGTCCCCCAAGCAGTCTCTAAAACAGGATTTCATAAGTTTTTGTGGTCAGAATATTGACTAAGTCTACAGATTCTACTAGTGATTTCTTAATTTCCGTTTTATTTAAATGTTCATTTCACCCCTATTTGACTGTGTTTTCATCACCCATAGCCCTGTCATCTTTCCTGCATTCTGGCTGATTGTCTCATTGCTTCCTGCAAGTGATTTGCTGCTCCAGAAATTAATGCAGCAGGTTGACTGTTAACTTACTGTGCTTCATAAATTTTACTTAAGGAATTCAGGTTTTATCTGGAGCATAAGTTTTGCAAAATCACATAGTTTACCAGCTAGACAGAAAATAAAGCATAAAATAAACATAGAGTTATTTCCATTTATATCTGTCAAAGTGTGTTGTCCTTTACAACACAGATAATAATATTTATCAGTTTTTTGAAGTTAATTAACACCTTTTTCTTTTGGTTTGCTAATCAAATAGGACATAGAAAAGTTCTATTAAGAATATATTTTTGTTTAGAATAGCTGTATCCTGCAGATAGATTCATTTAAATATTAATTTTCAAGCCTAAGGAAAAAGAAGTGGCCAACAAGATATTTTGAGTGAACATTTATAAACTACATGTTATACTACACATTATACTATATGATGCATAAACTAATAAAGAACAAATAAGAGCCATGTCTAGTTGAACAGTTTTAGGAATTTATGATGTAGCCTTAAAGAATATTTTATTGCAATTATACCAACTCTGAATGAAGAACAAAGCAAAATTCGCAATAGGCTGGATTCTTCTGATTGTGATTATAGGCTTATTGACACTTTTGATTCACCTGTTTAATTTGGTGAAAGTGACTTTTTGAGCTTATGTCATAATGCAGCATAGCTAGTCAAGAATAAGATTCAGCAAAAAATGCTGCTTACTTTTTCATCTTCCCACTGCGGGAATGAAAATCTTAGCAACAATTGTCAGTTAGCACCCACTCTCTTCAAACACAGTACTTATCTTTAGCACATCTGAAAGATTCTTTAAATTGGGACTTAACAAAGGAAATACAATTTAAAATTGAAAAATTTTGGAACCATACTGTACATAGTACACGTGACTATATGTAAACCATATATGTTCTATTAATTAATATATAAAATTGTACAGAAGTGGGGAAAAGTTGAAGTTTTTCTAATATTGGCTAGATATAAAACCCTAGTGTAGAACTTTTTTATTTTTTCTATCTCGATAAGGAAATTGTGAATCTCTTAGGTGAAGGAAGCTAAGAAACTTGTTTGTCTCTATTGGTCCAATCTGGATTCTCTTCCATTTTCCTCATGTATACCGGTGAATTTTGTGAATCAAGGTGATCAGTGACATTTAGAGAAACTAAGACTCCTTACAAATGCCCAGAGGCCATTATTTAAAGAAAGTAGTACTTATCATGTTTTGTCTTAATTTCTGATATGCTTATTTTATTAATAATGAAATTGTATTAATGTGTCATATTTAATACATTCTGTGAAAGTCACTGCAACCCTTTATGATTTCTACTATACTGTTTAAGCTCTTCTGCATTCTTGAAAGGAAGAAGTAATACATGTTTGTTTTTTTATTTTTAAAATAAGAATGCCAGTTTGTTAATGTAAGAATGTGACAGTTTAAATAAATCCCAATATGAATCTAAAGTACTATATACATAATGATATATATATATATATATATATGAAATAGTACATTTAAATGTGTTCTGTAGTACAAATGGCATTTGGATAAGAGATATATATAAAGAAATTACTGAGGTTTTTATTCTACATATGCTTAATTTGACAGTATACAATAAATTGTATAAAATGTAAAATTATATTGGTCTGAAGTACAATGATTGATAAATACATAAAAATAATTTAAATTAATTTTTACATCACTAAGATCACTTTATGCTTGGTTTGCATTTAGTGTGCCTTAGTGTAGATTAACACATCTTTATTTTCTCTTTTAAAAAAGTAAAATTGTGGCAAATGATAGAGGAAAAATCTGTCATACCTTATATATCTTACTATGAACTTCATATAAACATTTTTTTAAGTGTGTGTGTCATGGAGCAGCATAGCATATTGACAGACAACCCTAACCTGGGGGTCAAGAGCTTTGGGTTATTGTTTCAGATCTACCCCTCACTGGTAGCTGATTTGGGGCAGGTCAATCACCTCTTTAGGCATTTTTTTGCTTATCTGTTAAATGATCTCTAATAATCTAGTTTTGTATTCTAGTATTTTATTAAGTGCAACCATGTAATCAAATGTCATTGGAATGTTATTGGGAATATGCAAACATATCCTTATCAGGGCCTAAGAGTGTTTTAAAAATTTGTCTCTGCCAAATAAACTCTATCTGAAACATTTATCAAGAGTGTTTTGTTACTTTTTTTTTTCTTTCAGTAGCTGGCAACGCAACTGCTTAGATAATCTGCCACATTTGGCCAGTTAAATCCAGTGGTTTCAGTTCAGTGTCAGTCCTAAGCAAGGAGTCTAGGAATGGAATTCATACAATAAAAACAGAAAAAAGAGTAACCTGTGAACAAAACCCCAAGGCCAGTTCCTGACCTCGTGGCTGGCCAACGATGAAGGTGGAGCTTGAAGGAAGATTCTAAGACACAGCTGTAACCTGAGCATTGGTAACTGAAGTTGAGCTGGCTGTTCTGGAACCAAGGAGACCAAGCATTGCCACAAACAGGTTCTCAGCTCAGGCCAAGGAGGCACAGACACGAGCCCAGCATTGGGTATCGATGGTTAGATCCCAGAGGGCACGCTCCCTGTGTGCCCCTATTGGTGCAGCTTCTTATCCATGCCTGGCCTCAGTACAGTGCTTTCTCTCCCGTGTTTATAGAGATTCTTCTGCCAGAATGTTCCTCTTTCCAAATTTCCAGAACCATGGTTTAGAATAGTAATGATTACTCTTGTGTTATAAATGGAGAAACAGAGTCACAAAGTTGAAATAACTCACTCAAAGTCTGCAGTAACTATGAATTTATTACCTTGGTTTTTTTTTCAAAAGAACAGCCACACCCAAAATAAATCACAGAGTTATACAGCTAAATGCCTATAAGAGGGGAACATGAGGGAGGGGTATGGGACTCTTGGCATTGGTGATATTGTCTGACTCTTTTATTCTACTTTCGTTTAATTCTGTCTTTCCTTATATTGCTTTTTAGCTGTCCTTTTTGTTTTTATTTCTTTTTCTTTTGTCTCTCTACCTTCTTTGACTCTTCCTTCTTCTTTGTGGAAGAAATGGGGATGTCCTTATACAGATGGTGTTGATGGTGGTGAATACGTAAATACGTGATTATACAGAGAACCATTGATTGTTTACTAAGGATGGAATGTATGGTGTGTGAACAAAACCGTCTTAAGAAAACAAAACGAAACAAAAAAATGGGTTGATGAAGAAACCTTGAGGGCACTATATTGAGTGAAATAAGTCAGACACATAAGGACAAATATTGTAGGGTCTCACTGATATGAAGTAATTATAATATGTAAACTCATAGACATGAAATATAAGTTACCAGGGTATAGAACAAGGCTAAAGAATGGGGAACAGTTGCTTATTATGAACAGAATGTTTTATTAGGTTGTACTTAAGTGTTTGGAAATGGACAGAGGTGACGGTAGCACATTGTGAGAATAACTAACGGTGCTGAATGGTGCATGAATGTGGTGGAAAGGGGAAGCTCAGAGTCACGTATGTCTCCAGAAGGAAAGTTGGAGGTTACAATATGGGAATGTATAAAACAGTGAATCTTGTGGTGGACAATGTCCGTGATTAACTGTACAAATATTGGAAATCTCTTTTATGAACTAGAACAAATGTATGGCACTATAACTGGAAGTTAATAATACAGGGATATATAGGGAAAATATGCCTATTGCAAACTGTGTACCACAGTTAGTTGTATTTTAACATTCTTTCATCAACAGTAACAATGTACTATACCAATACTATGAGTCAATAATGGAGGGGGGGGTTAGGGGTACAGGACGATTTGAGTTTTCATTTTTTGTCTTTATTTCTTTTCTGGAGTAATGAAAACGTCCTAAAAATTGAAAAAAAATTTGTGGTGATGGATGCACAGCTGTATGATGGTAGTGTGGGCAACTGATTGTGCACTTTGGATCTTTGGATAATTGTATGGTATGTGAACAATCTCAATAAAATTGAATTAAAAAAGTAAATAAAATCACAAATGAGCCTGCTAAAAATAAAAACAATGCTAATAAGAGTGGCTAATATAAACTGAGTGCTTATATAATAAAGTGCTAAAATAATAGCAATGGCTGCTGCCATGACCAGTTAGGCAGAGAAGGTCTGTTACAAATTTTCTTCAGGTGTGTTGGGGTTTTCCTGACACTTTTTCCCAGAACCATAGTTAGCAACAATTAGCTCAACCACCCAAAGGAAAATAGTAGACAGTTGTGCTAGCCTCCCCTATCCCTCTGCTTCTGGAGAGATAAACAAGCCTGGTCACTTCGACCATTTGCATTGTTTCTGCCCATCGTGCATCTGATATGAGGGTACCCACACGTGCCATCCAAATTACCTACCCTTTCATGGTGAGAAAACAACTCTCTCCCTCATTCTTTCCCCCTCCCCATTGCCTGAGTCATTTTGAGTTGATTTTATCACAAACACCCCTCCTTGCTTCAACGCACCCTTTCCAGGACACACACACAACAGTTAGGCTGAGAACATACAAGATCTGCTCCACTCGCTCACTCAGCCTGCTCTTACCCACATAACTAACCTGTTATTCCTCAGTATATAGTCAAGTGGACTCTGACTCTATTAACTTCTTAACTTTTGGACTGCTTACGACAAAATTGCCCATGTAGTTAATCTAAGTGACATCTCTACACAGAGTGAGCTGAAGCTGGCAGGTTTGAGGATCTGTGCCTAGCTCTTATGCACTTTCATTATTACACTGTAAATATTAATTTATCCCTTTGAAATGGACTTCTTAGAAACCTGTGTTTTCAATTTATAAGTCATCAGTATCACTGAGAGATCATCAATTACACAGGTGCTTTTCATTCTGTGTATTTGGATTTATTTCAAATGGCTTGCATCCGTTTTTCATACTGATGCCATTCTCTTCAAAACCAACTCAGAATATTGCATTGACTCTGATTAATGTGTAATGTGGAAAATACATCATCATTCAGATGAAATCAGCTTTTTTGACAATGCCCTTCATATCTCGACTGTCAGTATGACTTAGCTTGGTAATTCCAAACCACAGTCCTCATCTATTTGTGCAGGCCTTCATTCTTCCTTATCATTCTTGTCACAGGAATGAGATTCTTTTTCATAAATCTCTCTTCTGTTTTACCTGATTGCAACTTACACTTCATATCTGAACCCTGTCGACTTCCCAGTCAGGGTGTCCTTTTATGTCAACTGTGAGGCTATGTATTATCCCGAACAATAATTTTACATTTCTCTGGGTTTTTCTATTTTGTTCAATGAAATTACCTGAGGTTTCTAACAACAACAAAAAAAAATCTATATGCATGGCATTGCTTATTTGTCTTATAAAATGTTTGATGTCACAGTATTATTTATGTTGTCAAATGTCACTGTCAAGGACTATACAATGAGTTGTTCAGTACTTTGATATTTTAAATTCACAAATTTTCTTACCTGCTATCTTATATTTATATACTGGTTTATATTTTGCAGAGGACTTTCACATGTATTATGTTATTTATTCATCGCAATATGCTATGAGTTAGACAGGTAGAGCAGGTGGCATTAGAATAACTCTACCTGCAAAATTTCTGACTCAGATTATAAGTGACAAAGTCACACAGATAGTAAACAACAACAACAACAACAAAAAAGTAGACCTTAATTTTAAAAAATAATAGCAGAGTGATTTTTCTAATACATATAACACTGCCTTCCATATCAAGGCCCACTCAAGCGAAAGAGAGTGAGTGTATAACTATCCAATAGGCAGGTGCCACTGATGGGTGAGGGTTGGGGCAATAAAATGTAATTGCTAGGCATAGTTAAATATGAAGGAATATTTACAGTTTTGATAGTAAATTAGTGATCTCATGCCTTGAATTTCACATTCAAGATAAAAAAATATTCTATGTGCTTTCAGGCATTTGTTCAACAAATAGTGATTGATAGCTTACCATATACCCAGGTTCTGGTGACATGGTGAACAAAACACACCAAGCCCTGCTTGTCATGGCATTGACATTCTCAGAGAGGGATAAAGAAAATAATGTATATATTATGTCAGCAAATAATAAAGGGCTAAAAAAAAAAGAAAAATTAAAAGCAGAAAGGGGACAGCGATAGAGTTAGGGTAGTCAGGCAAAGTCTCTCTGAGAAGGTGGTATTTCAACTGAGCCCCAAGAAAGGAAAGCAGGGCATGTGGCTGTCTGATGAGAAAACTTTCAAGGCAAATTTCCTTGATGTGAACACTCCCTGCCAATTTGCAACACTGCCATAGTGTCATCTTCCCCCAAATCTGTAAAAATAGAGTAAGAAGAGGTAGGGATAGCACTTTTTAAAATGCCAACCACAGCTAGAGTTTATATATTATATACTCTTGTTTTGCCAAAGTTTGTATTAAGTGAGCATTTTGTAATTACAATTGAGAATATTGCATTGTATATGGCCCTTAACTTGTGCCAGATACAGGATGTGCTTTTCCCAGTTAATCCTTAGCAACCTATTTGAAGAAAGTATTGTCTGAAAGATGGGACAGCTGTGACTTGGAGAAGTAAAATGATTTGTTCATGATCACATGGCAGGGATGCCAGTCCTCTTGGATTATTGGTCAGTTGTTTGGTGTTAAAAATGCTGATATCTAGGATCAGCTTGCTACCAGTTACTTGTGCTCTAGAGTAAAAGATTGGGTGAGTCTTAAAATCCAAGACACCAAGAAAAAACAAAATTTTATTATATAAAAGAATTTTTTAAGGTCATCTTATTGAGTTCCCTGCCAATGTGGGTTAGATATTAATGTAGAAATTGAATTCTTTTGGTATTGAGGTAATCACCACTTACAAAGAGCTGCTTTATTGATGGGTTATTTGTGAATTTATTCACACCTGTACTGCTAATAAGAACTGTATTTCTTTTTTATTTACATTACTAATTCAAGACCACTGGAAGAATGTTAACAAACATGTAAGAAAGATTATAATTTCAACAATTTATAATTTTACCAGCTAAAGATGACTTCTGTAAAATCCTACAAAAAAGTACATTTCATGAACACTTTGTGTAAATTTATAAATATAAAATAATTTTCTACAAGCTCACTATATACCCCACATTACTTATATTGAGGCTGTGTTTTTAATCAATAAATATAGGCCTTATAATTATTGTTACTGATTATATTGTTTATATTATATGAATCTTGTGTTATTCAAATACTCAATTTCATATATGTCATCTCCAATTTTTGTTTGTAAAAGGAATCCTGCTGTACCATTTTTCATGAGATATCACTTAATCCACTCTTTCCTTATAGTTACATTTGATAACATAACATTCTTATACATAACTAAAACCAACCTCCTATATTCCCAGTCTTAGCAATATAAATTTACATTTCTCATCTGGGTGGTGTATGCCATGTTTTATTACTATTATTATTATTATTTCCTCTGCAAAGATACATTGATCTGTATGAGATAGTTCTCAACAATTTGCTTTAATTTAAACAAACTTCAAGTTTCTAGCAAATATAACCGAAAGTAAAGGGGAATTATGGTCTTACAGCAAAATTTCATAAATTCTGCTTCTTTCATCTCATCTCTTCATCTTCCTTCCTACCTTTTTCCTAAATTTTCTCCAAACTCTACTTGTGTTGGCTATTGACTTTACTGCCTGTTCTGCTTTGCTAATGCTGCTGTTTTGCAAAATACCAGAAACGGATTGACTTTTACCAAGGGGGTTTATTCGGTTACAAAGTTACAGCCTTAAGGCCATAAAGTGTCCAAGGTGAGGCATCAACAATTGGGTACCTTCCCTGGAGAAAGGCCATTGGCATCCAGAAAACCTTTGTTAGCTGAGAAGGCATGTGGCTGGCATCTGCTTGCTCCCAGGCTGCGTTTCAAAATGTTAGCATCAGCTTCCAATGGCCATTTTCAAAATGTCTCTGTAAGCTGCAGATCCTCTGAAGTCCTTCTGTTCCTGAGCTTTTATAGGTCTCCAGTAATTAAATCAAGACCCAAGCTGAATTGGCAGGGCCACACCTCCATGATAATAATCCCATCAATAGGTCACACCCTAATCAAAGGTGTTACTAGTCACATCTCCATGGAAACAATCAAAAGGTTCCAACCTAATCAACACTAATACATCTGCCCCCTGCCACAAGAATGTGTTAAAGAACATGGCATCTTGAGGGACATAATATATCCAAACCAGTGCAGTGCCCCTCCACATCACCTTCGCTACTGACAGTAAGCCTCAGTCTTTTCCAAAGTGATGCACTCCAGGAGTTCTGGATGAGTCTCATTTCTCTTTGTGCCCAGCCAAGGCCTGCCTCTCCTCGGCAACTTACTCATTAAGAAGAATCTTGCTGTGGGTGAAGAGACTGAGAAACTCACATGTTAAAATCGTTGTTTCCCTACCATACGACATTTAAAATATCTTCACAATGATAGCAGACCATGAAGGTTGGATAATGTGAGATATTTTCAGGCAATAAAGAGGAAGCTGATGTGGAATGTTTAATGCATGGGTAGTGGGAGGTAAAATTGCCTACAAATTGTAACTGCCTTGAATGCATTGAAATAAAACCTAACAACCAACTCGGGCAACATTTATAGTTGGAGAAACACCTCTCTTTAGATATAGAAACAGAAAGTATTGAGGATTAAAAATCTTGCATTTCCTAAACATTTTGAGTCTTTACTACTGGAAAAAAAAGAGAGAAAGGAATACAAAATATACATAGAAAAAGGCACTGAGAAAAAGTTTATATTCCCCATGTTTTCCTCTCCCCTCTCCTGAATCTTTCTGAAAAAATATTTTCAACATGAACGTGGATACTGTAAGTTAATTATAGATAACAAATCTGCAACAAAGTTAATGTTAAAGCAGATAAGGATCTTTGTATAAATCAGAGAATTCTTGAACTCAATTTATATTTGAGTATCTCTTAAAAGTAAACAACATTTTTCCAAAATTCTTTAAAGAGTTAAAAATTGTAGAACTGTGTGTTTCTACTTATGATAGAGTTGAAAGGATGACATAAGTCAAACAGAATATAAATCATAATACCAATCTACTAAAATTTGGCTGTCTTGCAATCACATCTGTCTTGAATTCAGCTAAAAATTGAGAGGCAAATATGTAGAGCGATCTTTTACAGATAAGCCAAATAATATGTTACAAATGTTAACCACTAAATCTCAAGGACTTTGTGCACATTATGTGATTTTTGAACCTAATTGTTCATATTTAAGACATACATTTAATAAGCAAGATTATCTGGTTATTAAGTTCATAACAAATTAGTGGTGCTATAGGACAGCAAACTAATAAAAATCTACAATAGAAACAACACATAAAATTTAAAAGCAGGCAAATATTTTTCAACAAACATGGTAGTTTTAGGCTATTTATGAGTAACCTCTTACAGCAGTCCTGTAATATAACACTACAAAATTTATATCAATAGTGATTATATGAAGCCATGAACTGTTAAATTATCATTTCTATTTCAAAAGACATAGTAATATGTTATCTATTATAGAAATATATCTGCCAACAATGGTTAAAATAAGAAAAAGTTTAAAGCAAAAAGGAGTAAATCTCCAGTTAGTCAGAAATCTTAGCTTGTGGAATAAATTATTTCCCAAAGGTTTGAAAAGCAGAGCATCTATTCCATGAAAACGAATCTGAATAACAATAAAATAATAATATGCCACAAGGTAAAACATGATTAAATCTTTGAATGAACTATATAGGCAATTACTTTAGAAACTCAGAAAAGCAACAGTGTGATGGGAAGTTGACACTGATGAGTTTTGATCTAGGTGTTGAAAGAGGGAGAAAATTTGGATAGGCAAATAAAAAGGGAATTCTTTGTAGGAGGTTAGAATTGCAGATTTCTTATCAAGAATTTGAATACATGCATTGTATATTCAAGAGGCAGGGAGTAAAGGGAAGTAATCAACACAAGAGAGTTCATTTATAGGAATGGTGAAATATAAGAACACTTGGGAAGTTTCTGAAATGCAAGCCTGATTTCAACACTTAGCAATTGGGGAGTTATTGAAGGTTTTTTCAGTGGGGAAATGATATAATCAAAATAGTGCTGGAAGAGTTGAATGTGGGAGCAGCATTGGAGATGGAGAAATTTAATCAGGGTGAAATGTAGTGGAAAAATGCACAAAGACTATTAAGAAAGATACTGTAGTAATTCAGACGTGAGGTGATAAGGGTTTGGTGGTGCCAGTGGGAGTGGGAAGCAAGAATGAAAGGAAAGTGTCGGAGGCAAACCTGTTCGTTTTGCAGATGAGGACTCCAGAGGAGGGAAGACAGGTAACTTGCCCAAGGTCACACCTGTCTTCAGTGCCCAAACCAGAGCGAGAATCCTGCTTCTCAGCCCAGGGCTCTTTTCTATTATAATACCTACTGAAATTATATTTCTTTAATTTATTCTAAAAAGAATTTGCCCTCAGAGACTGGGCCAGAAGCCAAGAAATTGAGATTTCATTTCCTGATCTACCCAGAATTATTTTCTTATTGTCACTTAACCTGACTGTGCCTTTTTCCACACCTCTTAAATTAAGGTACTCAGAACATTTCTGCCAGATAATATTTGTTGAGGACAAATGCCATTCTTCTAAGAATGAGGCAATGTAAATGTGATTTGTGATGTGACACACACAGAAGTCAGCCAATTTTCTTCATGTTGTGATGGATGTGGGCTTGGATATCATGCAAGGAGATGTGCATTAGTTCAACAAAAATATACATAATTATAAATTCCCAATTTAATCTCTAAGGAAACAGGTTTCCACTGAACCAGCAATAAATGTTCACTAAAAAATAAATAGAGGTGGAAGATATATAAACAACAAAAAGGGACTTTCTAGAGGCCATTTCTCACCTTTCATCATCTAGTAACTCTTACACTCTCTTTTCTTCTTTTTCTGTTCATTTAGCTTACAGCTGAATCAGCCCTGACCATTTTTAACGAAAGCTGAATGGAATCTGTTTTCTTCTTTGAGTTAACATATCTTTAACCTGCCACTTGACAACAGAAAGACATTTTATTCTTTTTAGCAATTTGTTCAGTTTTTATTTTGGTAGAGTTTTATTTGTGTCAACATAACGTTCTTCTTAAGGCTCTAGGTTTATAACCTCCCCCCCTTGGCTTAGCTTCATTTATTTCCAAGTTACTTCCTTGGGATTCCCTGTTGGAGTATATCTCATTTTCTGTTTATGTTTTCATTTGGTTATATTCCTAGGCTTTATGACTGATTTTGCACCCCCAAATTCCCAAAGTCACAGTACAAAATAGATGCTTCTTTTGTATCCTCAAGATAGTCCTCAGACAAAGTGCAACACTGATCATCTAAATGGGATCAGTAGGATGAACTTCAGTGGCCTTTTCTTTGGTCTTTTAAAGCCATGTTTTCCCCCCAGGGGCTGTGTTTCTTTAATGGAGTCTTCAATTTTCTTTATGCTGTTGTCTTTTTGTGCTCTGGAAACAGGGAAAATGAAATAAACCAAAACCGAGATTCCTATTAGAGCAGTACTTTGAGCTCTGGGATTTTATTGAACCCTGCTGTGGCTTTGTGCCCTAAACTTTGTTATTTTTGCCACATTTATGGGTTTGGTGCTTAATTATCTTGAAAAGTCCAACACAAGCAAGGGGATGACTTGAGAAGTAGACAGAGCAAAGCAGTGGAGACTCTCTAAGCAGGTAGAATTAGGGAGACTTGCAGCAAGCCAGTGGCTGAGCTGGCCTGGGTCGTCTGTCAGCAGAAAACAGGGCCCTGGACATCAGCCGGTGGGACTGGAGACAGAACGGTAAGATCCATAGTCCTACAGAATAGGATACACAATAATGAATAAAAGACAAAAACAAACACTAGGCAGGATTTCAGTCACCAGAACTAGAATATAAGTTAGAATGGGTTTGGAAAGGGGGGGTGAGGGGTGGAATTTAGGTCACAGTGTTCTAAATGATAACAGCCAGGATGACCTGATGGGATCCCTCAGTGTTAAGCAGTTCATCATTCACTCTTTTCCTAAGCTCAGGAATGGCCTACAGACTGGGATCAGTCAAGGTTCTCAGATTGGCTGAAATGTCCAAAAGTAGTCAGAAAAAGATGGAGCAGCGATTACCTGGTAACAGCTTAAGAAACGTATTCAGTTTCAATACAAAGGCAGAGACAAAATAGAGAGGAAAAAACTACAAGATGAAATTAGAGAAAAAGAGAGGTACTCAAAGGCAAATTAAAATATGAAAAATGTCAAGTATTAGGAAATCATTTTAGAGTGTCTCCAATGAAAAGTTGCAACCATTACAGCCATTACTCTCTATGTTGCAAAAGATCATCTTTTGTTGGGCAAAAATGCTTTTTCTTTCAATCCAAAAAGTTACAAAAAAGTTAACTTGCCACATGTGGAGCATTGTGGCCAGTGCTCTGGTGTGAGCAGTCACAGTGTCATTTTGTGAATCCTCTTCCCCCTGGGTGAGAACTTCAGCAGGTGCCTCACAAGCATGTCTTTGGGGTGCCCTGAGCCCCTGCACAGGACACAGGGTCTTCCAGCCCTAACAGATTACCTCATGAGAGACCGTGAGGAATGAGACAAACTGTTTTGGATGGATGGCATTAGATCCCATAAAGTGTGGGTTAAAATTGGGGTACTTCTACTAGCCATATGACCTCATCTCTCTGAGTCTCAACTTCCTAGCTGATAAATTGATAGGTGTATGAAATGCCTTATGAGAGCATAGCAGACACAAAATAAATTTTGGTCCCCATTATCCTATGTCACTTTGAAATATATTGAAGAACTAAATATCCATACTTTCCCTCTGAATGACAAATGTGACTGCTTTTGAGATTCTGGAGTTGTCTGGAAAATCCCAGAACAGTAAAGCTGCCAGCCTGACAATAAAAGATGCTCCCATAAAAAGTCCCATCAACAGGCCCTTTTCGGTGTATTTCTTCTTGTTAACAGGCTTTCATTATTGTTCTTTCAATGTCAGTGGCCCCCTATTGGTGACCCTAGCTGGTCTTGGAAATAGATCCGATTATTTGCAGAAGCTCTAATCTCCTTCTCTGTCAGTGGTTGTTCCCAGCAACCCCACTATTGGTGGCAGTATGTTCTTTTTTGTGGCAATCTCCATTCATACTTATTCATTCATTCACATATTAAAAGTGTTCTTGAACAATTACTATTAGCCTGGCACTATGTTTGATTCTGAGGATACCAGGGTAAAGGAAACAAGCAGACACAGCCCTGTTTAGACGCTGTTGAAGGAAGTCGACAGTATCTGCATACAGAGAAATAACTGGCATGTTGTGATAATTAGTTTCACACGTCAGCTTTGCTAGGTCATGGTGCACAGTTGTTTGGTCAAAACTGGGTTAGTTGTTACTGCGGAGGTATTTTGTAGATGAGATTAGCATCTACAAATGCTTGGCTTTAAGTAAAGGAGATCTCCCTCCACATGTGGATGGGCCTCATCCCATCAGCTGAAGGGTTGATGAGGGTTTCAGGAATCAGAATGAATCCTACCTCAAGACTACACCTAACTCTCCTGCCTGTCCTCCGCTACAGACTCGGACTAAAGACTTCGGCATCACTCCTTCCACATTTCCAGCTGCCCTCCAGCTTGCTTTATGGGCCTCAGATTTCCAGCATCCACTATTGCATGAGCCAATTCCTTATAATAAACCTCTTTATATACACATGTCCTGTGATCCTGTTTCTCTGTGTTATATATATATATATATATGCTTTTTATATAACAGGTAGTCAGGAAGAATGCAAAATAGACTCTATCACCAACTCTATCCTGTCATCAACATCACAGGATACTTCTGTCATCCATCTATGCCGTGTTTACCATGTGTTTTTTTTTTATCCTCATTCTCTTAAGATAGTTACTCCATCTTGAGTTTTCTACATTTCAGTTAGGGGGAAAAGAAGAATAAAGAAATGAGGAGAAAGAATGGAGGCTATATACGGAAAGCAAATTTTTGAAAAATTCCTATCATATCAGTTTACCTTTCATTCGTCAAAACTATGTCACATGGTCACCAGGCTGCCAAGGAAACTGGGAAACACCGTGTTTCAGCTGGACACATTGCAACCCAAATCAAACCAGGGTTTTTAAAATAAGAGAGAATGGATAGTGAGCAGGTGACTAGCGCTTTCTTCCACATCATACACCACCTTGATGAAGGGGCAGACCCGTCAAAAACAGGAAAGTTCCACTGAGTTGGCCTAATTTGATGTTTAAAAAAAATCTCTTTGTTATCTAAATGTTATTGAAAAATGGTTAGGAGTACATATTCTGGAATATAACTCATGAATTCAAACCCTAGCTTTGCCACTTATTAGTCCTGTAACTTAGGGCAAGGCATTTAACCAGATTATATTTTAACTTTCTTATTTTTAGGAATAATAGGTGTCCCTACCTCATAGGGTTGATACAGGAATTAGTTAGGTAAATATAGATTAAGCATTAAAACAATGAATGGCATGCACAAACATTTAATATGTTAGCTGCACTTTATATTAATCAATCAAACTTTTTGTCATAGTTTTGTTTCCCACATATATTTCCCTCCTGGAGAAAATTGCATTGACCGTTGATGTGAGTAATTCTGGTTGGCTTGACAGTTAAGTTTCCATTGTGCTTTAATCGTTTTACTCTGGCATTTGTCTGTTTTGTGTGCGTGTGATTACAGTGCATTTGGGGAAACCAAACCAATCTGTGTGACGTAAAATGCCTGCGCCTGCAGACCTAATTCCAGGGTTCCCTTGGTGAGGTAGAAGCAGCAGGTGAAGTGTTGTCCCTTCAATGGCAATGATCATAACGTGCATAATTCCCCTCTCTTTTTCAACTCTGAAACTCTCATGGTATTTGTTTGTTTTAAAAGACCTTTCTGAGTCTTAGTTAACTGTCTCTTTAAAAAGCTCTTTAAAATATTCAGTCGAAAGGTCCACTGTAAGCAATAGGGAGTGCCGGTGCTGTGACTCTAAATCTGGTTATACCACGGATGCTCTGTTGGGCAATCTGCAATCTACTTTCTGGGTCATTAACTTTCCCGACAGCTGCAGACCACCCCTTAGGGGCACTTAGCTGCCAGGCGCTTTGTCCTGATCAAGCCTATGGACTATTTATTTATATCGTCACAGTTGTACAGAACTAAACCTATGTGACCTCTTAGGCACACATTACTACTGGCAAGTGACTTAGGAACTTGGGAGAATGGAGAATATTGTTTAATTTTTTCTTCTTAGCTGAAGAATGACCTGAGCTTTGGAATACTTGAATTACTTAAGTGCCCTTTGATTCGAAAATCTTAGTTGCTGATTCCTAAGCCAAAAGCACCATGTACAAACTACAAATTACATACATAGCTTACAGAATTTGAGTGTGAACCATTAACTGTCAGGAAGGCTTTACAATCCTTTTTACCCTTTTTCACTGATGGAAACTATTCAGTATTTCTCAGTGGATATTATTAGTGCCTGGGGGAGGAAATTCTTCATTCTTTGGGATATCTGGCCCCCACTCACACTATGTGACAGTTGCTCCTGTATCAGGAACTTATTGCTAACTAACCACTGCAAAACTTGGTAGGGACCAACAATAAATATTCATTTCTCAGATGTTTGCAGGTAAGCCTGGTGGCTCTGCTAATCTCAGGTGGGCTTGCTCATGTGCCCAACAGTTGCATGAGGTCTCTACTCTGGGATGGTCTTGCTCAGAACATCTCAGCTCCACATATCTTCATCCTCTTTGTGGTACCAGCAGAGTATCTGGGCATTTCCTTGTCTTCAAAATGGCAGAAATGCAAAACAAGCAGAAAAACCGTTTCTTGAGGCCTAGGCCATTAGGTGTTGGCACATCAAAATGTGTGCTTCATTCTATGGGCCACTTCAAGTTATGTTGTTGAGTCTAAATTCCAGGGATTGGGAAATAGACTACCTTTTCAGGAACTGCAAAAGTAAATGGCAAAACCAAGAGTCTCTGGAGGTTAGTCTCCGTGTACAGCAAGAGGTAAAAGGAGGTGCACAAGAAAGTAAGAGTGCAGTAAAGATAAGCTTCACCAATTTTGAAACTTGATCTAGATCTGGAAATTTCTTTTCCTAGAGTAAGATTATAATTTTACCCCTCCTTGCTCCCCTTTGGGTATTGTTATTTATCTTATAGAGCCTGTTTCTCATATACATACCTGTCCTTTCACTGCTCACCTTAAGCCCGTTTCTGATCCTGGGGTTCCCAGGAGTGGAGTATGAGAACCAATCTCCATAACCCTAAATTATTTGATAATAAGTCAGAGAGAGGAAACAGAAAAAGTGGTAGAAAGTGGGAGGAAAAAATATATATATTTCCAGATTTCTAGAGATAGATATCCCCAAGAATGGAATTTACAGCAAATTTAGCCAAGCACCCCTACAATAAAGAAAATGCTGCTGGATATTTTCATTCATTTTTAATTTTAGAGCACTTTTATTAGAGACAAAAGCTCTCGACAGGCCTGGGGGTCTTTTTTTCCAAACCTATTCTGTTAAACACTTTTAATGCTTGCATTGTTGGTGAAAGTTTAATAAAACGCAGTTGGAAGAGAGACATAAAGATGAAACAACTTTTAGGAAGGGATCTGTAAATGGGACCAAAGTAGAGGTGAAGGGTTTTCTTTGGAAATACAAATCTGATCTTTTCACTCTCCTGCTTCAATTCATTCTCACTTTTCTTAGCATTGCTCTTTACCCTTACTGTGATCACAAAGCTCAACATGACATGCTGTCTTTATCAGTTTCTGGACCCAAGTCACAATAGTCTCCTTTCAATTTCTCAGAATTATTGGTGGGCTTTGGTCTCAGGGTCTCCGCTGAAATTCTCTTTGCTGGAATGCATTTTCTCCCATCCTCACCTAGTTAATTCCTAATCATCCTTTGCAACATATCTCAAACATTACTTCAAGAAAGCCTTCCTTGAACTTAGTCCATCTTCTATTCTCTATAAGCTGTCCTGCCCTTATTTGTGACATGCATCATGTAATTTTTTCTTGATTATCATCCTCACCCTCAAGAATGTACTGCTACAAAAGCAAGGACTGTCTTTCTCACTCCCACTGAGGACCAGATTCACATCATACCACCTTGTACAAAGAAGACAATCAATAAAAACGTGTTAAACTAATAAATGAAAGAATGGAACAATGGCCTGAAAGCAACAAAAATATATAGGTAGTAAAGACTTATTTAACATAAAAATCAACTGTCCTAACACAGGAGAGGGAACACCATCAGTTACACACCAGTAACTGTTAAACTGACCTCGGGTTTTAAAGAGCTGGAACTCGATGTATGTCGGGAGAAGAGGTGAGGCTGCAGTAATGAAATACACCGAAGACACCTGAGTCCTGTTCTGACTGTATTCTGCATAGATCTTATCATACCTGGAATAGCATGTTCAATTCTGAACAAGTAATTAAATAAAAGATCAAAATATTGAAGAAAATCAAAGGGTGATGGTATATGAGATGTCATACCCCAGACACTGGAATTGGGGAGCTATGGGAGCTTTTTTCCAGTATCTGAAAAGCTACCGTGAAAAAAGGATACGTTTATTCTTTGTATCTGCAGAAGGAAAATGAGGTAAAATTATGGTTCAAAAACAAGAGAAGATAGGAACTGCAAAAACAAGTGAACTTCTCTATTGCCTTCTGGGATGTGGAGGTTCTGGCATAGGAAGCCTCGAGTATGGGCTGGATGGTGGGGTGCAGGTCGGAGACTAATGGGGGAGGGAACATGGCGGAGATGAGCACCCAGGGCTCATTTGATTTAACCTGATGCCTTCTATAATGATCAGGGTAAAGGACCTACCAGCTTGCTAAATCATTGTATCTGTAAATGCTAAATCATTGTATCTGTAAATGCTAAATCATTGTATCTGTAAACCCTCACCCCAAGGAGTTATTGGGAAGAAAGCAAATTTTTATTTTCAACTAACACTGTTATTCAATTAGGTTGCAAAGATATTTGAATAACTCATACAATTTGTATTATTTTTGAATTAATATTATTTTAAATTAGTCATTAATAAAAGGCCTCTGTACCCGTTCTGCTTCAAGAAACTTCTGGAAATTTTGCTATTATAGGAACACTATTTTGAACTGAGCCAATTGATTCCATATGCTCCCAGAGAATTTCCTATTAGCATATTTCATTGTCTAGAAATTATTGCCAGAGTATCTAGACTTCTTGACAAAATTTCCAAGATGCTTCTGGCAAAATATAAAATACCACCTTCTGGAAAACCCTCAAATCCATCTGGATTGGCTGATGTACCAGACTCTCAATGAAGTATTAACAGACACCTCAGTAAACTTCTACTTCTGTTAAGTCAACCTAAGTTTTAAGTGTATGTGTTTGAGTAAATGCATGTTTGTATGGCATAGAACTTAATACATTATGGGTTCAAGTTTAAGATAAATCTGGGATGGAAAAGAAACTTCAATTTTTAAAAGAATATTAATCATAGTATGTCATCTTTACTCTTTCATATGTGCACCCTGAGCTATCTATTCATAATTATCATCACAGTGGGCTGTTCTGGCTGGTGGGGACATAAGGAATATATTTTGCAGTAGCTTATTATGAGTTTTTAATCTCCATAGGTTTTGTATATGGGATACGGTGAGACTTGTTTAGGAATTCCCAGTGTGACACATCCACATATGAAAGAGTGGACCCATTATCTAATCTGCTAGTGTGGTTTGAATAGAAGGGTGTTAATTCTGGTCTTTTTTGTCTCCAACAATCTGTAAAAAAGTTTTTAAAATTAAATCTTTCATCTGTTAAAATTTCTATCCAAGACTAAGCATAGCTAAATTTAATATTCATATGAATTCTTTCTCATATGTTGCAATATTCTTTCTCATATAGATATTTTTTTTCCCATGAATTCATTCCCATGTAAATTATTATAATGGTAATTATAATCACCATTAGCCACAGACTATTATCTTCTTATAATTAGCTCACATTTTCATTTGACATGTTTACAAGTCTCTGAATGACATCTTACATCCTCTTTATTTTCTCAGTCTCATGCCCAGATCTAGTAATAATTCCATCAAGATAGACATTTTTTCCCTAGGATGTTTTTAATAGATGTATAATGTTTCCCCTTGTACTTTTTCCCTCTGTGCTATTTTCTGCCTATGGTTATTAAGTTAGTTTTGAGGGGTGACTGGTTTTCCCTGCATAATCAGCTTTGGGTGACTGGCAGATACTTTGACTTTAAGACATCAGAATTTGAAGGGACAGAGACATGGGAAAATACCAACCAAAAAGGAGAACAAACTTCAGAAGTGCAACTTATAGAAATTGCATACAAGGTTCAGGCAGGCCTCTGATGAGTGGCTTTGGAATGTCTTTATCCAAAGGGCTTGTCCTTCCTAATGGATACTTGATGCTCTCTAAGGGCTGCTGGTAGCAGAGGTTCGATCTTCCAGACTCTAAGCAAAGGGCAAAAGGCTATGGGCTTTGTACGGCTTTCCAACCACCTATTCCTGAAGACTGGTTGATATTCTTACAATCTACGGCATCTTCAAAAGAAAATAGTTTCTTTTATCAAGTAAAAAAGAAAAAACGTCTTAGAACAGTGGCTTTTAAATGGTGTTCCAAGCCCTAGGATGTCAGGAGTTCACATCAATGTTTTAGAGGTGAGTGTGTTTCAGGGTGAGATACTTCTCTTAAAGCAGCTCTGCTTTCACTTGTTGGCTTTTAAAATAAGTGGTATAAGATTTAATTAGGGAGGGAATCAAGCTTGCCACATTCAGAAATTACTGCTTTAGAAACAGCTTCTCAAAAATGTTTTTTTTTTTTTTTCAAAATATGATCTGGCTTTTATCTGAAATACGGTGTATATAAGTAGAGGACCTTTTCATTTTCTTCCACTCTCTTGTAGGCACGTTTGTTTAGTTAACTTTGTCTGAAAGTCAAATTAATTATGGTATGAATTACATAAAGAAAAATCAGTAAAATTCACCCAAGGTGCTTAATTTTTTTTGTTAGGATCACCTGGAATCTTTATATACTTTTTAAAATTAAAAATTTTAAGAGTAAGCATTAGGAAGGCTTCTATGATTGTAGAAGCAGCCAATAACACCTGATTTGAAAGTTCTATACATTAATATTATTGCATCCATACTACATAGTGAAGGAATCTAAGGATTTGATTATCCATTTATTCATGTGTTGATGTGAATCTAGTATTTTTTACTGAGAAAAATATCGATCCTTGCTGCAGTCATATTTTTGCCTAAACGTCACTCAGAGATAATGCAGACGTTTTTTTCTGGCAAGAGGTTTCTTTTTGTAAGAAGATACCAACTTACTCTCCCACCAGAATGTCTTCCTTCATCTGCCCCTGATCAACAATTTAGCATTCCATACCTTGCCTCTTGCTAGAGAATTGAACTTCCACTCTGCTACCCACCTTTTATCAAAATCTTGTTTGGGAAAACAAACTAAAGAAGGTTATGGAATAGAAGCAGTACCTGTGAACTATGCAAGTTCCTAGCCTTGACCAGACTGTGCAAAGACGATCAGAGAAGGGGATCGAGAAGACTCTAGTTATGAGGTGAAACATGGTAAATGGAAGGGAGATTGTTGCTCTCAGTCTCTTTTGCCCACACTGGAGGAATTCAAAATGGGGCAGAGAGGGAGACAGTAAGACAAGAAAACGTCGGACTATGGATACTTACATGCATCATGGGATGATAGCAAGGAATTGGTTTTTCTTGGGCAATTTAATCTGCATCAATACTGGCTTTAGTTAGATTAAATATGGTTCTAGATCTACTGGTTTCCTGCTGGTATGGATTTTCCACAAATAGTTCAGTTACTACAGTAAGTATTAGAAAAGCTTCCAAACTTATAGGAGAGTTACAAAAACATAATTCAAACCCCATACAGAGAACTGCAACATACCCCTCTAGATACCCAGATCCACCAATTTTAACATTTTACCACATTTGCCTTATCTTTCTCTCTCTCTCTCTTTCTTTTTCTTTCTTTCTTTCCTTCTTTTTCTTTCTCTCTCTCTCTCTCTCTCTCTCTCTCTCTCTCTCTCTCTCTCTCTCTCTCTCTCTCTCAAGCAAATTCCTTGAGTCAGAAATAAGAATATAGATTACCAGGGACCAGGATAGGGGAATGAAATGCCATTGTCTATTCAGTTGATCTTATTTATTTAGATTGTTGGATTATATATGCAACCTACGCTTTCTGATCTCAAATACTTCCAAGCATAACATTCAATGGGATTAATCACATTTACATTATTGTGGTACCCTCACCACCTTCCATTACTAAAGCTTCCCTATCTCCCCAAACAGAAACCCTGCCCCCATTTGCATTAACTCCCCATTCCTCCCTTCCCCACCTCTGTCCACTTGTACTCTAATTTCTATCTTTATGAGCTTGCATATACTCTGATACTTTCTTTATATTTACAATGGGGCTTAAATTTAACATCCTACATCTATAACAATCTCATTTCTGTTTTGGTACCAACTTCACTTCTACAGCTTACATAAATTATGTTCCTATAACCCTGTTTCCCCACCTTTCTGTATTCTTGTCACAACTTATGTGTTTATACATTTTGATTCCAAAACCACTGATTTATCATTACATTTCATGCATTTGCCTTTTAGATCCTGTAGAAAGTAAACAGTGGAGTTACAAACCAAAATATAATAATACTGGCATTTATATTTACCCATATTGTTACCCTTATTGGGGGATATTTATTTCTTTATGCAGCTTTGATCTCTTATCTATTGTCTTTTCCTTATAACTATAGAACTCCCTTCAGCATCTCTTGTAGGGCTGGTCTAGTGGTGATGAAATCCCTCAGCTCTTGTTTATCTGGGAATGTTTTAAACTTGCCCTCGTTTTTTTAAAATACAGTTTTGTTGAGATGTATTCACATATCTTACAGTCATCCACGGCGTACAATCGATTGTTCACAGTACCATTATATAGTTGTGCATTCATCACCATAATCAATTTTTGAACATTTTCCTTACTCCAAAAAAATAAAGTGAAAGTAAAAAAGAACACCTAAAACATTCCATCCCCTCCCCCATCCCACCCTATTTTTCATTTAATTTGTGTCTCCATTTTTCTACTCATCTGTCCATACACTGGGTAAAGGGAGTATTAGCCACAAGGTTTTCATAATCACATAGTCACACCATGTAAGCTATATAGTTATACAATTGTCTCCAAGAATCAAGGCTACTGGGTTGCAGTTCGACAGCTTCAGGTATTTCCCTCTAGCCATTCCAACACACTAAAGACTAAAAAGGGATCTCTATATAGCACATAAGAATACCCTCCAGAGTAACTTCTCGGCTCCATTTGAAATCTCTCAGGCACTGAAACTTTATTTTGTTTCATTTTTCTTCCCCCTTTTGGTCGAGAAGATTTTCTCAATCCCGCAATGCCAGGTCTAGGCTCATCCCTGGGAGTCATTTCCCGCATTGTCAGGGAGATTTACACCCCTGGGAGTCACGTTCCATGCAGGGGGGAGGGCAGTAGGTTCACCTACCAAGTATTGTGCTCATTTTTGAAAAATGGTTTTGCCACGTATAGAATTCTTAGTTGGCATTTTTCTTGCTTTCGTCACTTTAAATGCCATCCCATTGCTCTGAAGAGTCTCACTCTGCCATCTTGTTACCTTTTCCTTTTAATCTGTTTTTGTATGTGTGCTGAGCAACTGCAGGAATGAACTGGCTATTTCCTGGGATAGAAATGCTTCTGGAGTAGGTTTGGTGGAGGGAGACAGTCAGAACAACTTTCAGAGTCTGCTGAGAGGGTCACTGAGGAATAATTACATACAGAAGTGCCAGGGAGACATGGGAAGATAGCATTTGCCACTGGAGCAGGGTGATGCTGGTATATTACAAGACATTTAGATAAATCAAGGACACTTTATAGTTATAATGAGGTCTGGTTAGCAATTTAGGTAGATGAACTGATTCAAGAACAAAACAAGGTAACTGCCCTATGCCCAGAAAACAAACAAACATTTTCAATCAGAATTAAAGCATGAGGGGGAAGCAGCACATCCTGGATCCAACCAGTGGGGAAGGAGATGCATTGCCAACCCCAGTAAACCAATTACTGCCTCAAAGGAAGACGAATCTTAGAAGGTGGGAAGATTCATGAGGACCTAGTGAAAGCAGAGATCAGGACAAGTAGGAGGAAGGGAGGGCTATGGGAAGCCATGGCTTCAGGGATTGCAAGCTAGGAGGACCTCACCTTTGAAATCAAATCATCTAATTGTTAGCTTATCCAGAAGAGCTGAAAATCCTTACATATTCTGAATGTCCCTTTGAAAATGTGTTTAACTATTTTCAATTTTTTGCCAGAGTATATTTTAATATATGACATCTAGTTGAGCATTTAAATATTTAATTAATTATATATTTGATTTATTTTATATACTTCATATATTATAATGATCTATACACATAGACATTTGTTCTAATTAAACATTAAAAATGAATCTTTTTCTTTTTATTATTACATTCCCTTTTGCAATCTCATCCAGAAAATTGAAGACCACAAGTCTCTTTGTATATATAGCAAATCAGCCAATTTCATGAATTGTATTCTGGATAAACCTTGGAACCCAGGATCTGAGGTACACATGTGTGTATATGTTTGTGTGTGTGTGCTAGTGTGGGTATGCATATATTTGCATATTTTGGGTGCTTACCATCTATTAAATTATTGTATGAATCACTTTATGTACCTTATCTCATTAGTATATTTCCATCCTAATTTTCCCAAAGATGTCAATAAATATTTATTACATGACCCTTACTCTAGTCAAAATCATTCCCTTTTACAGAATCAACATTTCATTGGGTTTAATTAATCTGCCTAATTTCACATAATAATAATAAGTAGAGGTGGAACTCTGAATTCTATTTGTAACACCTGAACTCAATCTTTTTATCCTTTTATTCTATTATTTCCACAAAATTCAAGAAATAGATTTTTTTGTTCTCAGCTCCACATGCTAAATAATATATCTTAGAAATCTATCAATGCATACATCTTTTTAAAGTAATGCCTTCTCTTGTATGAGTCATAATGACTTATTTCAGATTCAAAAAGAATCATAACCTCACAGGGATTGTGGGAAGTGGGAAGTAGGAGGTTTGTGATTACTCAGATTTGTCTGATCTGTTCTTTCACCACATCACATAGTTTGATTGGTAATTAAAACTTTATTTCATAAGAGAAGATTCTCCATGAACAGCTTCTCTCTGAATTTGTCAGTTCTTATACAATTTTGAAATGATATCTTAAACAATGTAAAAGCATAAAATTCCATTTTTCTCTTCCATTTTACCTTCATGTTTAAAGACTCTGCTGGGTGTGTAAATGTATATGTTTGTGAATTTGTGGGTGTTTAGAATTCTTTGTATATACTATTCAATTCAATGAATCCATTGGATACCTATTGTGTGCAAAGCAAAGTACTCTGGCTTTAAATAAGTCAGACCCAATCTCTTATTTCACTAGGATTATAATTCAGTGAAGAATATTAAAAATAATTGCAAGCAAATAATCATTAAAAAGCAGAAATTCAGTATCTTACAGAAGCTTATATCTAGGGTATTTAACTTATTCTAAAAGATTAGAGAGGATTGTTCTGAGAAAGTGTCATTAAAGCTGAAATTTGAGTCCTAATAATAGTAAACCAGAATAAAGATACAAGTGAGAAAATGCAATATACACTGTTCATTCTGTATTGCACATATACATATTAAATTTATTCAATTAAAAATATTTTAACAATTATTGACCTTAATTTATTTACTGTATAAAGGGAGGAAAGTAGATATTATCTGCTTTAGTAGAACAGCAATCTCTATTTGAGACAATGTTCTGATTTTTTATCTAGCTGCCAATTTCATGGGTGTATTCCACTGGTAAAAATCATTGAGCTAAACACTAATGAATTATGAATTTTTTCCATATGTTATACTTCAATACAAATATTTTAAAATATATCTTTGAGCAAGGAAAATTCAGAGCCTAGTATTCACTTTGTCCCTATAACACCCCCCTTCCCCTTTTACCTGATTACACACACTTAAGATGCAAAGTATGCAAAAAATGCTGGAAGGGAAGATGGGTTAATATGCTTCATACGTAGTTTTTTACTTAACTTTAGCTGATAACAAACCAACTCAAAACTTTGTGGTTTCAATCCACAGAATTTTATTGGCTTACAATTGTAAGGGTTGGTTGTTGGGGCCAGACTGGGTTCCGGCAGCTTGTCTCGTTCCATGAGGTTCTGGCTGGGCCTGAAGCACATGGGGCTGTGGCCATGGGGTCTCTCAGCCGTCAGGTTGCCAGCATGGATTTCTTCAGGCCGAGGCTGAGTTCCAAGGGTAAGAAGGCAAGCCCCATGCACAAGAGCTTCCTGAATCATCTGCTTGTTTCAGGTTTGCTGAAGTCCTGTGGCCAAAGCAGTAACATGGTCAGCCCAGACTTGGAGGCTGGAGAATATTCTTTCTGGTGGGATGGATCTAAATGTCCTATCATAAGGGTGTGATTGAAGGGAGGGGAAGAAGTTCCTTATCCTTACTATACACACTAGCTAAGGGCCATCTTTTAAGATGGAACATGCTGAAAAATGGAAGCAAAGTAGTGTTTCTTTTAAAGGTAGAGCAGACTAATAAATCTGACTGCATAATTTGAGAGCCCTGCCAGATATAAAGGAGGGGGGTGTAATTTTTTTCTATCATCAAATAAGCTTAGAAGTGATTTATTCTTGTCACTTTTGTAGAGACACAGAACCTTCTCTATGAGGCATTTTAATTTGATGCTTAATGAAGGACAAAGGATCATTTCAACTTTAAAAACTGACATTTATAAAAATCCAAATCTAAGTTACCATAAAGCAATTCAAACACAATATTCCTATTCTCGCATCAGTTATAAAAAGAACATACCCATGACTTTATTGCAGACTTGGAACAAGGCTGGACAAAACTTGGGCCTCTGAGAAAGGTCCAAGGAGTGTCTGAGTGTATCCAGGAATACTTTCAGAATGAAAATAAGTCTTTCTGTAGGAAGTTAACATCAGTTTTAAAAAGGTGATTATATTCCACACACATTTTCTGCAATACATTATTTTCTAATAACAAAATTGGAGTGCATTAATAAAATGTTATTTTTTAATTGCTTTTAAGATACATACAAGTAAATATACTTTTATCAACATCTAAATGTTTTAATATATTAAAATGTATTCAAAATCCATAACAATGGTTTTACTCTGTAATTTGGGAAAATATGATGTTTGGCTTCTGAATACTTTTTTCTCCTCATTACAAGGTGATGCTGAATAAGGGTTACATTTTGCATAGTCACTAATATTGAAAGGAAGACCTGAGTTCAAAACCAATTTGGACAATATCTCAACATGGTATTTGGTGACTCTCTTAAAGTTAACTGAATACTCTTTGAGATGACCAGCACAATTTAAAATAATTCTAGGTGTTCCATATTTGCTCTTTAAGACATGGAGATATTAATATGTCATATAATATTTAATTGAAATATGAGAAATGGATGTGAAAGCACTAAAGATTTCAAAATAAAACCAAATCTATATGATCCCAAAGTAAATGTTAGTGTTAGTCAAAGATTTTAAGCCTCGAAGATGCTGATAGTGTTTGCTTAGAATTTTATAACTATCTTAGAATAGGTGAAGGTAGAATTATACACTACCTCACATGATAAAATCAAGAAACAGCCATTGCTTCTCCACAATATCATCATTACATAGTATGAACTTTATACTGTCTGGGCTTCTTAAGCCCTGGAGATTTCTAGAAATTAGACTCAAAGAATTTTAGGCTAAAGGAGCGCCTCAGGACCACACAATAAATTTCCTTGTATATTTTTTTCCATGAAGAGAGTAAAGCTAATTGACACACTGAGTTTAAGACTTATAGTCAAGTACTTTTCCAGGTCAAGAGAATACGCTGTCTCTTAGTAAATCAGCTTTGGACATTGTTTCCTAATCATTTCTCTTGAACATTTCTCCAGACATAAATACTATGTCGATTGTGTCTTGGCTTATAGAAATCTCCCAACTTCACTTAGATCTTACCTATTAAAATGCTTTAATTTTTAAAAACATTTTTAAAATGTAAATTTAAAGAAAGTGGTTGAAATATATAATTTTTTCTTTTATAACTATGCAATTTTTAAATATTAAACTTTTTTTAAAATACCGGTATATTTATCCCACTATCTGAGGTATCTACTGTTAAAAGTTTGAAGTATAGTTCTCCAGATTTTTCTTTGCAGACACCAAAAAAGAAAAAAGAAAACAATATAAAAATCAAGTTAAAAAAGATATTTCTCGAATTTGTGCAGATTTTCTTCTGCCTACCATGGGTTTCTATGCAGCACAGCTTTCTAAAAATGTGTTCCGCTTATTCATCCTTCATTAAAACTCATTTGCCATGAGGTCCCTTGCTCTCTGCTTTCCAAAATAGCAGACTGCAAAACTAATATATTCCTGTGTGTTAATGAAAACTTCTTTCCTTCTCCAGGAATACATTTTAGCTTAGAGTTCCTAGTTAATGCCTTATTCCAATGGTGATGTTCTATTTGTAGACATTTCTGAATCTATTGCACACCAGTGGTGGAAATATTGAACATTAGATAAAACCATTCAGATCGTCAATTTCACAGATCCTAAACAGCAAACTTACTAGTGAGGCTGAACCTAGATAAGATCTCCAGTTCCCTAAAGGTTAAAGCTATTTGAGTCCTACTTCACCCCACTCTTGCCACAAGTGGACAAACATACAGCCACTACAAAAAAAGAAAAATGACTCTCAAAACAAATTTTAGTTTACAAAATCTAGAGAATTTTAATTCTTGTTCCCAAAAAGATGGTGTTTCCAATGACAGTGCCATTAATGTTATTCAGGTTTATTACATTACATTCAACTGACTAAAACTGAACTTAGCACCTCCACTTCTGGGAGTGGGATGGGGTTGCCACACAACTCTGAGGAGCATCTTTGCTTTTCTGATCTTGTTTTCATCTTACTCCATTTCTTGAAGGGGAGAATCCTCAGGGTGTGATTACCTGTTTGTTCCTTCAACTCATTTCTCCTGCAAATGGGTGAGCTTGTGGGAGGTAAGAATTGCATACATTTCTTATTTCAATTCCCACATTTTAGCAGAGATTCTGGTACATCGAAGCTCATTAAATATTTGTTGAATTAGATTCAATGGAAAGCAAGACCACAATGTATTTTGGTAGGTTCCAGATTTTGTAACTCTGAGTCTATAATAGTTACTCCTGAGAAGGTTGGTGTTCCGGTTTGCTAATGCTGCCAATATGCAAAATACCAGAAATGGATTGGCTTTCATAAAGAAGGTTTATTTGGTTACCAATTTAGAGTTCTAAGGCCATAAAAGTGTCCAAACTAAGGCATCAACAAGAGGATACCTTTACTGAAAGAAGGCTGAAGGCATCCAAAACACATTTGTCAGTTGGGAAAGCACATGGCTGGCTTCTACTCTTCCTTTGCTCCCAGGTTGCGTTTCAAAATGGCTTTCTCCAAAATGTCTCTGGGTCTTTCTTAGCTTCTTCAGCTCCTGTGCATCTAAGCATCGGGTCCTGTCTTAACTTCTCTAGAGCAAACTCTGGGCTAGCATCTCTTAGCTTAGCATCTCCAAACTCGCTGCATGTCCAAGCATCTCTAAGCATCAGCAAGTGTCTGGGCCTTGGCTTGGCACATCCCAGGACGTTTTCATTTCTGTGCTCCCTGTGCAAGCTCCCTTTAAAGGACTCCAGTAAACTAATCAAGACCTACCCTGAATGGGCGGGGTCAAATCTCCAGGGAAACATCCAATCAAGAGGTCACATACACCCTAATCAAAAACATTAATCAACCTGCCTCCACAAGATTGCATTAAAGAATATGGCTTTTTCTGGGAGACATAATATATACAAACTGGCACAGTTGGGGAATGCTCCATTTAATCACATTCTGAAGTTTATCATGTCCTTTTTACTTCTTCGGTGCCTAGGAAAAGATAACCAGTGTTACATACCTAAAGACGAATGCCTGAAATTTTAGCTTAAAACTCTGGGGCTTAGTACATCATAAGACTAACGGTGTGAAATAAATACTTAATTTGTTTCACTGGCAGACTTGAGACTGTAGAAGTAAATTCCACCAGAATCAAAATGATTTGTGAATGAAGATTTTCTGAAACCACTATTGTATTTAGCATTTTGTTACAAGGAATCAACCTTGGATTTATATGCAGTTAAAAATGAAGATATGCTGCAGCTGAATTCACTGTAAGTAGGTTTGGAATAAGCCAGCAAGCCTAGAACTGTAACAGATATAAAAACAAGTGACATGGTCATAATTAAATGCAGAAGAAATAAGAGATCAATTAGAGAAACAGCTGGATTGTCAAAGATTATCAGAAACAGAGTAAGAAATTTAAAACACTCCATAAAATCAATCTGACACAACTGTTTAAAGGACAAAAATAATAAACTGAGAAGTGTAACTCTTCTTTTTTTATTATTCTCAAATACTGACCCCTTCAAGTTCTGGTCTCCTGTTTCTGTGTATTTACACACACACACACATTTTGCTATATTTTTGGTGTATAAGAATTATGAGTATGGAGGAGCCTGGTTGGAGGGATAGAAAAAGAGGGGATGGGAGATAATGAGGGAGTGAGAGAAAGAGAAATAGTTTTAGTGTTTTAGCAGGCCAAATGTATGAGTCATTTGGATCCCTTGCAAGTCGTGCAACAGCCAACAAAAGCAAAGACTTTGTAACTTTGAGACATGTTCCCTTCTCCATTTTGTCTGGAATTCTTAAAATGCAAGGCGTTGTATCTATCCAGAAATATTTGCATCTTAAACTAAATTCATTAAACTGAAAAACAGGGTAAGATACTGTGAATAAAAGCTAAAAATAAAATTAGACGCAGAAGGCGTTAGTGCCAGCACATTTTGAGTTCTTCAGCAATTTTCAAAGAAGGGAGAAAAAAGCAAAATCACCTCGTTTTGCATTTGCCAGAATCTACAAAATATTCATTTGTGGCTTATCAAAAACTTTTTCAAACTACTTTTCCAAATTTCTGGTGATAGTTCACAGATTGACATGTAGAAGCTCTGTTTTCTGCTAAAAATATGGCTATTAAGGAACTTGAAGACTCCAGGCAGAGTTTCCTCCCCAATAAATCAACAGGAAATGTGCTCCTAAATTAAAGAAAAATGGACATTACTTTGGGATGATAACCAACAATAATTATAAGGGAATCAATGTTTTGACATCTAAAATAAATGAGTAAGAATGGGTGGTAAAATATAACATTGCTGTAGAATGTGTTTTCTGTTTATTTTATAAAAGCTTTATCACAGTAATAATAAAGAAAGCCTTCAATTTCAACTTCTCCTGGGGAACCAAACATTTTCTTGGAGAAGGGGCAGCTGTCCTAGGCATGAAATGAATGGTGCAGTTAGCTGCAAAACAACGCATCATAAAACCCTGAGAGAGGAAATCAGCTTTGTGAGTGATCCCTGAGTTAGAGACTGCACAATGCATTAATATGTGTTTCTCTTTCATTGTACCTGTTGTTATCTTTTCTGCATTACTCCTTTAGCAGCCCATCATTACGTTCTACCTGGACTCCAGCCAGTGATTTATCGAAAATGTTTTTTTTTAGTGAGCTCTAAATATTGGGGAACACACATACATGAAATTAAACACACACATGCAATAGTGAAATTAAGCATACAGACATATATATGGACCCACACAAACATACACACACCCGCCCCATATATTTACTAGCAAATACAGTAAGTAGCAATAATTAGGGCCTCTGGGTAAAATGAGATGCCATTGAGGCCACTCACTCCCGTGTTTTGTGATGTGTTCTTGCTTCCTTTCTCTCATTCTCTTTCTCTGGTTCTTTTTTTTTTTTTAATAATCCTTTGTTAAATTCCATCTTGTTTGTTGTTACCCCTTCATCTAGTTTAATCACTTTCCGGATCTTTAGGGATGTCTAGGGAGTGATCACCCTAACTTGTTCATGTTGAAAAGGGGTGTTGACATTATGGGAAAATGGGACATATCTGGTTGATGTTCTTGAAGAGGCTCTTGCCTCTGGGTTTGAGGATTTAGCTTGCATAGGAGCTCTCTGGAGGATTTAAGTTTTTGAAGAATAAACTTAATGAGTGAAACTTTTTTAGAGTCTCAAATAGGGATCTGGGTATTCTTTAGGGTTTTCGGGACTACTATTGACTTGGGCTTGTCACACTGTGGCCATTTGGCCTATCTAGCTGAAGTTTGCATAGGAGTAACCTCCAGGACAGCCTCTCAACTCTATTTGAAACCTCTTAGCCACTGAAACCTTATTTTGTTGCCTTTCTTTTCCTCCTTTTTTCAAAAAGTCATTCTCAATCCCTTGATGCCAAGGTCAGGCTCATTCCCAGAATCTGTGTCCCATGTCACCAGGGATACTCATTCACCTGGAGGGTCCTATCTATGAATTTATAAGGCTACATTGTCTGTACTTCTAGTTGGAGGGAAAAACATATTATTATTTCACTTTAAATTTCTTTCAGCTACTAACACGGTGATGCTAGTCCATAGCAGAATATTAATTAATGCTATTGAACTGAATGGATCTGAGCACAAAAGGATGTTGAGATCCAGTGAAATGTGACATGCAGGACATGAAAAAATAAAATTATTAATTTTTGAGTGTCAGCTATGTTTTAGGTACCATATAAGACAGGATATATACATTTTAGTTGATCTTCAGCATGAAATTTCAGAGTATATATTAATGATACCATTTGGCAGGTGAGGAAACTGGCTCAGAATTCAAAAATAAAAAAGCCAGCCTGGGCTTACCATCTGTGCCAGTTTGAATGTATTATGTCCCCCCAGACGCCATTATCTTTGATGTAATCTTGTGTGGGCAGACATTATCAGTGTTGATTAGATTGTAATTCTTTGAGTGTTTCTTTGGAATGTGCCCCACCCAGCTGTGGGTGATGACTCTGATGAGATATTTCCATGGAGGCATGGCCCCACCCATTCAGGGTGGGCCTTGATCAGTGGAGCCATATAAATGAGCTGACTCAAAGAGAAGGAACTCAGTGCAGCTGTGAGTGACATTTTGAAGAGGAGCCACAGCCAAGAGGGACACTTTGAAGAATGCCCAGGAGCTGCAGATGAGAGACATTTTGAAGATGGCCGTTGAAAGCAGACTCTTGCTCGGGAGAAGGTAAGAGAGGACAAATACCCCAAGTGCAACTAGGAGTGACATTTTTGAGGAGTTGCAGCCTAGAGAGGAAAGTCCTGGGAGAAAGCCATTTTGAAACCAGAACT
This sequence comes from Choloepus didactylus, assembly GCF_015220235.1. Classification (NCBI taxonomy): domain Eukaryota; kingdom Metazoa; phylum Chordata; class Mammalia; order Pilosa; family Megalonychidae; genus Choloepus; species Choloepus didactylus. The sequence goes on from NC_051322.1 coordinate 12,984,909, forward strand.
TTGGAGCAGACACCAGCCATGTGCCTTCCCAGCTAATAGAGGTTTTTCGGACGCCAGTGAAGGTGCCCAATTTACCGATGTGTTACCTTGGACACTTTATGGCCTTAAGACTGTAACCATGTAACCAAATAAACCCCCTTCATAAAAGCCGATCCATTTCTGGTGTTTTGCATCCCAGCAGCATTAGCAAACTAGAAAACCATCCATGAATGCTAAGTCAACATTTTAATTCACAAGGTTTGGGCACAAAAACTGTTTTATTTCTATTAATTGCAGAATGAGGGAATCACCATTGTTCAATTTTAGCAGAATATCTCTCTATTCGTATAAAAAATCATATATTCTATGAGGTTGTGGTTTAATAACTATTTCACTAGAATTTTTTAGTAATAAAATTCCCAAATGTCTGAAGGAATGAAACAAACTTTGCATTTATTAAATACCTTCTGTCAATCTAGAAAATTCTCTCTCTCATATCTACCTATAGGCTGCACCTATACCTATACATTGTCTTTCAGGTTAGTATAGGTAGATTTGCTACTACAAGTCAGAGTAGGTCCTGGGTAAATTGTGGACATATTAAAATTTGTTCGTTGGGGAAATTATATATATAATCTCACAACTCCTTTAAAGTAATCATTTATTTTATGGCCACTCTTTACCTAGGCCTAATTCCTTGTGATTAATAAACATTTTCACAGTCAGACAGACTGGTCTGATTGCTTGCAACATGTTGAGAAGAGTATGTCACCTCTCTGAACTTCAGTCTCCTTGTCTGTGAACTGTCAGAGGCAAGAGGAGATTTGGGCATGTGATATGAAATGTATGTTTCCTCTTGATAAAAGCTTTTCTCTCTTGACTGTTTAAAATATTATGGTTAAATCAAAGATTGAGAGCTCTAGGAATGGAACCACTGGTGATTTTTAAAAATGAAGTCCATTCTAGATTTTTCAATGACAATTTAATCCCTTCTTCCTTGCCTTTCAGAAGATGGCAGAACATTTAGAGAGCAATCAGCACAGACTCGTGGAAGAGAAGATAGTTCCTCTATTTCTTGTTTTTTAAGTCTGTGAACTGTTAGGGATTTCTGAACTATCTAGAACTATTGATATTTCCTGGTTAAACCCATGATATCCCATTCTCTGTTGGCATCATTCAGAGAATTCCACCTCAGGTGGAGAGAAGACTGTATAACCTGTGGAGGTTAAGGGAATAAAGTTCCCATCTAATCATCCAGAAGTCTGCGACAGTGTAGCACAAACCCGGTGGAACCCCAGGACTGCTGCCTGGTCTGGGGAAAGGCATGGAAGGCTGGAGCCAAATTTCTCAGGTTTACCAAGTCCCAAAACACCTCACCAAGGAACCAGAAGCTCTCTGTCTCTTTCTGCCAGGTGTCTGGGAAGAGTAACCTGATGGTCATGGCTGTGGAATTTTTGACTATTGTTGGAAAGATAGAAAATAAACCCATTCCAGCACCTGGTTTGGAAAGGATGGTTTTCCTTCTGTTTTCACACATGTGAAATTATGTCATTCTCTCTCTCTCCTCAAAGTGGATGACAGTTAGACTGAGTAATTACTAAGAAATAGACTCGCTTTTCTTGGAAATTATTGCTCAATGAGAATTGTTTATAGAAAAGCTTTGAAGTTATGTGGCATAGTTTAATGTTGGAAAATTTGCCAACAGTCTCGTTTTTTTCAAAAAACTTCTTATTTTGAAATACTTTGAAACTTACAGGACAGTTACAAAAGTAATGCAAACCCCATAAGAGAACTTCAGCATAACCCTGCCATCCACCAGGCATCCTGGTCCACCAATTTTAACACTTTGCCCATTTACTGTATCACTCTATCTATCTAGTTAGTTATCTCTCTGTCTATTTATCAATCCATATTCTGAACTCTTGAAAGAAGGTTTATACATCATGTTTCTTTAATACTTAATACTGCTATGTACATTTCCTAAAAACAAGAATATTCGCTTATGTAACCACCTTAAATCCAGTTATCAAGTTCAAGATATTTAACATTGATATAAAGCTTACAGTCAATATTCCAATTTTTTCATATGCCCCACTAATATCCCTTTGAGGCTATTCTCCTCCCTTGCCAGATGCCATTCAGGCTCCTGTAATGCATTTAATTGTCATTGTCACTTTAGTTGCTTTTTTTTTTTAAATTGTGGGAACATATACAACATAAACTTTCCTACTCCCAAGCATACCATTCAGTGCAATTAATCACATTCACCACCTTCCATTAGTGAAACTTTCCCACTGCTCCAAACAGAAACCTACACCCATTATGCATTAATCCCCATTCTCCTTGTCCCTACCCCTGCAAACCTGAACTCAAATGTCTGTCTCTATAAGCTTGCATATTCTCCAATATTTTCTTTATAGTTAACAATGGAGCGTAAATATAACATCCTAAATCTATAACAATCTCATTTGTTTTGATACTAACTTTACTTCAATAATACACACAAACTATGTTCTCATAACCCTGTGTCTCTACCTTTATGTAGTTCTTGTCGCAAATTACATGTTTATACATTCTGAGTCCAAAGTCACTGATTTATCATTACATTTTATGTGTTTGCCTTTTAGATCCTGTAGGAAGTAAAAAGTGTAGTTACAAACCAAAATACAATAGTACAGGTATTTATATTTATCCATGTTGTTACCTTACTGGAGCTCTTTATTTCTTCATGTGGCTTTGATCTATTGTCTATTGTCCTTTCCTTTCAACCTGTGGAACTCTCTTTAACATCTCTTGTAGGGTCAATCTAGTGGTGATAAAAATCCTCAGTGTTTGTTTTTCTGGAATTGTCTTAATCTCTCCATCATTTTTGAAAGACAGTTCTGCTGGATATAGAATTCTTGATTGACAGCTTTTGCTTTCAGCTCTTTAAATATGTTATCCCTCTGCCTTCTTGCCTCCATGGTTCCTAATTAAAAATTGGAACTTAATCTTACCGAGGCTCTCTGTATGTGGCATGTTGCTTCTCTCTTGTGACTGTCACAATTCTTTCTTTATTTTTGGCATTTGGCAGTTTGATTATAATATGCCACAGTGTGGGCCTATTTGGGTTTATCCTGTTTGGACTTTGATGAGCATCTTGGATGTGTATATTCATGTCTTTTGTTAAATTGGGGAGGTTTTCAGCCATTATTTCTTTGTATATTCTCTGTGCCCCATTCTTTCTTTCTTCTACTCCTGGGATTCCCCACAATGTATATTGGTACTCTTGATGGTATCTCACAATCTCCTCAACTTTTTTCACTTTTCTTTATTCTTTTGTCTTTCTTCTCTTCTGACTGTATGGTTTCAATTGTCTTATCTTCAAATCCTCTAATTCTTATTTTCTGCCAGCTCCAATCTAAGATTTGAACACCTCTAGAAAATTTTTTATCTCTGTTACTGTGGTCTTCAGCTCTGTTTGGTTCATTTTCATAATTTCCATTTCTCTTTTGAGATTCTCTTTGTGTTCATCTATCATTTTCCTGATTTCCTTTAGTTTTTTTGTCCATGTTTTCCTTTAGCTCTTCAAGCATATTTAGTATTTTTTAAAAGTCTTCTGATATCCTAGGCCTGGTTCTCTTTATTCATCAATGGTTTCTCAGGCTTTAATCTTCTTCTATGTCTGGCTATCACTTCCTATTTCTTTGTGTGCTTTATAATCTTTTGTACCTATCTGGACATTTTGATATTTTAATGTGTTATCACTGGAATTTAGACTCTGAGGCATCTGTTCCATAAGTTTGTATCCAGCTAGTGTTAGGATAGAGCTTTCTTTCAATACCAAGATCTAATAAAAAAAGAAGGAAGAAAATACTTTCCCCAGTCCTTACAGATTGACCTGTGTGAGTGCTCTCCTTTAGAGCTTATCCATACAATGAGTTTAGAGAATATTTCCAGGAAAAAGCATAGGGGCTTCCCTGATCCTTTGGTGCATGCATCTTGTCTTGGGCACACACATGTGGCCCTAGGAATTCTCCTTTATACATGGATAGGTATGTCTCGCTTCCCTAGGAAACAGTTTCTTCATGGTCCTGGACATTGCACTATATGTCTTACAGCCAACAGTGTCTTGCCCCAGGTAGCATGACTTAAGTGCTCTCCCACAGTGTTGTATAGGAGAGCTGTGTGAGCTGCCTTCTACATGCAGGGCAAGTTCTGGGCTGGTGAGTCCCTCAGGCCACCACCAGAGAAACAGGGCCAAATATACACACTCTCAGTATGTGCATGAGGTTTACTCTGCTCCCTTCAGAATCAGGACCAGGGAACCACTCTGTGAGCACTGGTTGGCTCTGTGCTGAGCCAGTGAGGGGGTGAGGAAGGGGCCATCCAGGGTGTCCAAGATCCTAATGTTTCTGAGATACCTTTTTCTTGATTCAGACCTCACCCGGTTACTGCAATCAAACTTTAACTGTTTTCTGGAGATTTGGGAAAGATGTCTGCCAGTTCTTGCTGGCTATTCAAAGTTTCTGTGGAGGCAAGGAGCCCTGAAGTTTCTCACACTGCCATTTTGATCTCATTGATCTCATCAGAAGCTTTTTAAAAATATTGACTTTTTTAAACATCAATGGTATATGGCTTAGCCATACTTTTAGAAAGATTTTATGGAAGAAAAGAATAATTTTCAAATTCAGCAAGAACAAAACGACTTCTTTTAACAACTTCTTTGAAATTTTTAGCTGCCCTTCCATTCTTTACCAGAGGGGGAAAAAAAACAACCAAGGAAAATGGTTTTTATGACTTTTCCAGAAGTTTAGAGTAGTTTCTTCCATAACTGAGATCATTTTCTAGTGGTATTTTCTTTCAGAAAAGCCACAAACATTTTTATGTCTTTTTCCTCACATGAATTTTAATGGAAAACAGTGTCAAAATAAAAAGAAGTTCATACGTAAGCTGTTTTGGGATTGCCATGAGCTAAATTTCATGGTGTGTTTAGTAAGTCTTCCAAACTGCTCTTTCAATTTGGCCTCAAGGACACTAACATTTAATTAATTATTAATGACTTTTAAGGAGAGGAGTTTAGCAATAAATCCCTTCCCCACCAAGTACGTTATAACTCACATGCTTCACATAACCACACGTCTGCCGAAAACCATAGCTGGCTCTTGATTCGGGGAATAGGACGCTTGTGTTAAAGAGTCGGGTGAGTGGTAAAGGGCTTGTCTCTGCTTGTCACATTATACTTCCTTCTCTTTCCAGGGCTTCTATTCCACCCTAATGCTGTCATTGAGATAAAAATAACTTCATATCTTGTTCATGTCCCAAATACACTATGCTGTTCTAAGTTAGTTCAGATCTCAAACTATTGCAATCAACCTTCCCACTTTATTGTCGACGTGGTTGATTCAGTGGTTACACATCAGATGTTTTATCCCAAACGTGGAAAAAATCAGTCTAGACCATTTACATATTATATACTTACTACTGATTTTCACACATTTTTATGCCTCGTACAAAAAAACCATAACTCATTTTGAAAATGCAAAATAAAAGATTTTGTGCATTTTTCAGCAAGTTAACCACAGCTCAGTAGTTCTGGCAGACAGACTCAAGATTGGCAGAGTGGGGGGTTAGCACATTTCCCACAGATTTTATCAGTGAAATGGGAGACCCCAACTATACTTGTTTTCCTGAAAATGTTTGGCTCTGGGGATGGTGCTATGTATTTTGGAATACCACTTTATGACACCATTCACTTTCTATTTTAAATAATAATGAATTAAATGTATTATCCTTTATAATGCTATATATTCTGGCAATTTCCAGAACTTAAGGATTTCGTTCATTCCAAGATGTTCAGAATGTACCACCCATTCGTGCCATACTGAAAAGTAAGTGGGACAGTGTCCTTTGTGCCAAGTCAGACAGCTGGGGGCACTTGGATTGTGGTCAGCTTCATTATCAGTTGGAAAAACTTGCATCTGTGGTTGGAACTGGGAACCCAAGGAGGCCAGGGATGGTTTGCAGCCCACTTGGAAGTTGAGAATACAGGAGAAAAACGTAAGTACAGATTCCATCACAGATTCCTAAGGTGAAAATCACTGAAGGGAACCAAAAGCTAGAGGAGAGGACTGATCTGCTGAAATTTGACTTTCACTAAACACTCAGAATGAAATGAGGTACTATTCAGGGAGAAAGTCTATGAGGAAAATTGATAAAAGTTTTGTTCTAACTTTATGCTACAGGGGAACTGAAGACCCTTTACTGGTATTTTGCACAAAGACTTTCAATGGCAGAGAAATAAACTATAGGACAACCCACTCTCTAATTATCGACTAATTGAGGTGTTTTCCTTCAAAATAAGAAGAAAGATCATCTTATATGTTAAAAAAAATCTTGGTGTTTGATAGCTGGAAGAAAGCATTGGGCTTATCCAACCCCATTTCATCATTCTACATATGAGAAAGGTGAGGCCAGGAGACTAAATGAGACGCTTTATAGAGCAGAAAGAAAAAGTGACAGAGCCAAACTTAGAATCCAGGGCACTGACTTTTATGCTGATCCATCCTGTCTCTTAGAACACTGAGAGCCTTAATCTATTAAAAGGAGAAATTTCACTAAATGTATTAAGAGTTCTAGAGTAATTTGGGGCTAAAAAGGCAGTAGTGGTGTTCCCAGGAAGGCCTGGGGTGGCCTTAAAGCAGTGTGGGAAAGTCTTCTGAAAGTTCTACTAAAGAGCATACTCTCTTCCTGTCCTCCAGGCCCAGGAGTCATCACCTTAACTAGCACTGTCACTGTGGGGCTGTGCCCTGTACCTGATGACACCAACTGATGGGATGCCCAAGGGTCTTTGTGCTTGGCTTTGCACAGTTTCCTGGCAAATAATGCAAAGCTCTTCAACACCAAAAAAGTTCTGTCCTGAGAGGTGGCAAATTAAATCTCATGGCACCATCTATTCTGGACTGATTTCAATGAGAAAAATATTTTGAAAATAATTTTGCTCACCCCAAGTGCCAAAAGACTCTTCATAAAAGCAAATCAAGGTCCTTTTTATGCAAATTGGATTTGAAAATGCTATTGTTTTTAGATTACTTATGGGGCACACATTCTCCTGACATAAAAATTAAGATTATTCAACCTTTGTTGCATTATGTTCTGTACTTTGGTAACTCTAAGGTTTGAAGATAAGAAGTTTTAAATAAGTATTAGTGAAATATTGGCCATAGCAGAGACAATTTTTAAATTATTTATTTTTTTTTGCCCTTTTTATTTCAGATCTTGATATATTTAAATACTACATATGTTTTGGAAATAAGTATTTTGTATTAAACACTGCATCAGGCAAAGTGCAAGTTTTTAAATAAATAAAGGTAGAGAAATTAAATTAAATAATAAATATTATACAGTTTAATATGGAGAGAGGCACATTTATAAATATTATAATTCAAGAGATGTTGCCACACATGTTATAGAACAGGGCAAAATAATTACTACTTGAATAAAGGGGGAGAGAATACTGCTGAATATTTGGTCATAGGAAATAGTGGGAAGTGTGGGGACTTTGCTGACAAAAGAAAATAGATATAAATCATTATATGTAGAGAACATACAATGAGTAAAGGCCCATAAAAGACAAGATATGTTTGCAGAGAGATGTGTTAAAATGTATGTGTTGGATAGGGAAACAGAGGTAAGCCTGGAAAATTAAATGGATACTTACATGTTTATGAAAGTCATATTTTTCCCTACACAAAGGAGTTTCGAGTTTATTCTTAATTGCTGGTAGGAAATAAATTTTACCATATTATTAATTAGGGAATTTATCTATGTAAGAAAAAAGATACATTGGCTTTTAGAAATGATGGTGATGGAAAATAATTGCATTAATTCATTCATTCTTTCTTCAACAATTATTTATCGTCAACTGTATATCAGGGAATATTCTAGACCTTGGCCATACAGCAAATGAACAAACCAGACAAAATATCCTCAGAGATGTCATATTTTAGTACAGATAATCAATAATAATAATACAAAAAGAGATACATCATGTACTAACAAAAGAATCGTAGTCAAAGAGGTAAATTACATTAGAATGTGACAAGTACTAAGGAGAAAAGTACTAAGGAGAAAATTGAGGAGTGCTAGGGTGGAGGGGGCAAACATAGGGCAAAGACAAATAAATGATTTGACCTGAGGAGTTGGAAGGATGGAATTTTCACTAACTGAAAATGAAGTCTACTGTGAGAGCAGGTTTTGGATGGTACAGAGATCCGGAAATTATTTTGGATGTATTATGTTTGGTGGATCTACTAGAAACCCAAGTTGATATCTGGAGAAGGCAGTTGGATAAACAAGTCTGAACTTCAGAGGAGACGCCAGAGGATAGAGATTTAAGTTTGGGATTCCTTAATTTAAATATGGGATTTCAAGGCAGGGGACGAGAAGAGATCACCAAGGGAGTGAATGGAAATAGCATTGAGAAAGTATTCAAGCCCTGAGCTCTCCAAGACTACAGTGGTCAGGGAGATGAGGGCCACCAGCTGGAGAGATCAGGAGGGGAGGGGCAGCATAGTAGTTGGAAAACAAGTGAACTTGGTGTAGTGCAAGTTTAGTGGGGAAACATTCCCAGGAGAGCAGAGTGATCCAATGTGTCAAACACTGCTGGTAGGTCAAGTGAGATGGGGACTGAGGGTGGGTCATTGCATTTAGCGAAGAGGAGGCTCCTGTTGATCTGGGTAGGAGCAGTTTGGGGGAGTAATGGGCAGAAAGCCTGTTGGAAGTGGGTTAGATAAAGGATGACTGTACGGCTGGTGTGTCTGGGACGGTCCAGATTTACAGTAACTTCAGTAACTATTCATGGTATGTCCTTTTACTGTGAGTAACATCCTGGTCAGACAATGAATTACGTTGTCACTCCAGCTAAACACAGACTGGGAGGAAAGAAATTGGACTCAGCAAGCAAAAACCACTTTTTTGAGACGTTTTGCTGAAAGGGGGAGTTGTGAAATAGCTAGATAAAAATTAGGGTCAAGAAAAGGTTTATCTTTGGGGGAGGGAGAAGTTAGTGAAGTGTTTTATGCTAATGAATATATTCATGTAGAGAAGGAAAATTTGATAACGCAGCAGAGGCAAGAGAGACCGATTAGCACAGCGCCGGTGCTGCCTCCACGGGGGTTGGCTGCGTGGCTGCGCGCGCATGCGTTCCCGCGGTGTGCGCCTGGGGAGACGCTGGGCGGGAAAGAAAACTAGGAATTTCAATCTGCCAGCACGTAGAAATTGGGAAAGTAATTACTTTGGGATGCCCCTCCAGGATCTGGTTACAGCCTGAGAAGGCCATATCACTATTTCTTTAAAAATGTGTGGAATTTATTGAAGATACTGGGTTAGGGACTGAAGGACTCTTCCGTGTTAGTGGGAATAAAACTGCAATGTTCAAAAGAAGTTTGATCAAGATCATAATATCAATCAAGTATCAAAGGAAGTAACAGTAAATGCTATAGCTGGAACTCTTAAAGCTTTCTTTGCAGATCTGCCAGATCCTTTAATCCCATATGCTCTTCATCCAGGCCAGTCGGTGGAGTCAGTGATGCCGCTTCAGTTACCGCCACCATTTCAGCCTCAGCTAACACAACCACAATTAGGAGCGATCCTCTTAGTGTTATACAAGTAGGAAGTGATTGTAGACAGCCTGAAATCGGACAAAAAGCAAATCTAAACATGCATGTTTCAGGGTTCAGTAATATGCATCATGTTTCCCACAGATAATTCACATTCAAAATGGTGAGATATTTTCTACTTGATTTTTTACAGATCTAAGCATGACTGAAGAGATTTAACTTTTTATAAACAAAATAGCTATTAAAAAACAAAGCTGCTGCTGCATGCAACCTTATTGCAATTAGTATATCATTCCTGTGGTAATTTCTGTCACATTATATTGTGAATAAAATTTTTCTATAGAAATTAAATAATTTAAAAACTCACATATATGAAACATTTAATGCTTTTCACCTATTTTATGGCTGATTTTGTTATTTAATGTGCTAATATGGGCAACATGATTTACATTCCAGCAGTCTGTGTAGATAACAAGAAGACAAGTTAAATATTTTATAATTTTAGACTACTTAGGCCATGCTTGGGATGTTGTTTGAAAGAAAGAAAAAAAAAATTCACTTAACATATTTCACATTTCTGCATATTCATCTTTACTTCTAAGTAAACCTGAGGTGGATTTGATGAGAGGTAAATGAACACATTTCTTATACACATATACATACCAAAGACATGCTTGTGGCAAAAGTGAGTTGACAATGTTGTGCAAAATAGTTGTCATAATTATATGGAATCTAGAATAGGGAATGAGATCCTGTTATTCTATTCAGGTTAATGTAATACACTGATACATTCCAGAGTACTTGGGGCAGAAGATAAAAATGTATCTGCAAAGTCCCCTTGAGGGACTGGGGAAAATGTGGAAATACTAAACTTTCCCACCTGGGGAATTCCTGATATTTTTGCAAGCATTGGCGACTAACAGATTAGTAGGCCGAGTCCTCAATCTGGGGGCTTATGAAACTTATTCCTGCAAAGGAGAAGCTAACTCTACTTGTAATTATGCCTAAGTGTCACCCCCCGACCCACCCCAGAGAACCTCTTTTGTTGCTCGGATGTGGCCTCTCTCTCTAAACCAACTCTGCAGGTAAACTCACTGCCCTCCCCACTATGTGGGACATGACTCCCACAGGTGTAAGTCTCCCTGGCAACATGGGACATGACTTCCAGGGATGAGCCTGACCCTGGTATTGTGGGATTGAGAAAGCCTTCTTGACCAAAAGGGAGAAGAGAAATGAAACAAAGTTTCATAGCTGAGAGATTTAAAATGGGGTTGAGGGGTCTTTCTGGAGATTATTCTTACACATTTTATAGATATTTCTAGTTTCTAGTGTACTGGAATAACTAGAAGGAAATACCTAAATCTGTTGAACTGTAATCCAGTAGACTTGATTCTTGATGATAATTGTCTAACTATATAGTTTTTATCGTGTGACCATGGGATTGTGAAAACCTTGTGACTGACGCTCCCTTTACCCAGTGTATATGCAAATGAGTAATAAAATAATGACAAAAAATATAAATATTAGAGGGGGATTGGGGATGGGATCGGTTGGGTGTTCTTTTTTATTTTTATTTTGTTTTTATTTTGGAATAATGAAAATGTTCTAAAATTGATTGTGGCTATGAATGCACAACTATATGATGATACTGTGAGCCACTGATTCTATGACAGTTTCATATAAAGTTATATAACTTTTCATACATAAACTTGAAATTTATTGTAGAAAATTCTTTAAACCAAACATTTTAATCTTTGACTTCAATTTAGAGTGTTCCTTGAATCTGTTTTATGTGGCCCTTAAAAACACATCCAAAAATCTGTTGCTAGTGTAGCAATAAAAATACTTTGGGTCCTGACAGCCTCTTTGGAGTGTGTACATATAAAATTACAAACTTGTATTCATATTCCATTCACTGACATGTTGTACTAAAATCCAAAATGGCTCTTGCACCATTGTTTAAACAATTTTTTCCCTTTGATGTTGGTACCAGATTTGCCATAAATGACTGCTGCTTCGGGGTTTAAACATTTTGTTAGTGAAGATGCAACCAGCGCACTAAATTATAGACAAAATTTTCAGAATAGGTGCCATGGGTGAATAATATTGTTGGGTTTTATTCAAAATTCTTTCATTATCAAACCATGCCATATTTTTCTGGAAAAGAAAAAAATGACTTGTTTTCCATTGCTGGGATATATTTTGTATAGTAAAGAAAGATTCTTTGGTCAATGTTGTAATCTTTATTCATAAAACAATTTTAAGTTTGTTTTATGTGTTTTATAGTATATAGACGATTTTGAGATTTGAAGCTCCCAAGAGTATAATTTGCTCCATGTTTTCCTAAAATAAATAGTCTTTCCCAGCTGTTATGCTCTAGGTATTGTACTTCTAATTTTAACTTCAAAATCAAGATATGAACAAGGCTGTTGTTGGAGTACACATATATTATAAATTATCTTATTTGGTGTTATAATCTTACATGTTATTATCTTTTCCAAGAAAACAAAATCCATATTATTCCTATTGTAAGCACCCAGGAATTAAGAAAGTACAGTAATTAAAAAAACAAAATAAAATCCACTAAATGTAGTATTCTCAACCTGTTCTATATTACTTATACCTATTGTCTATATAGCTTTAATTTGTAGCTGTCAGTTTAACACTGGCATATCTGGCAAAGAAAATGAAACTTCAAAAGTTTTATAAACTGTTTCTAGGTTCCTAAAGAATTTATTTTCTACTATATTATGGTATAGACAAAGCATCAAACTATGTACAGGAAAAAAAACTTGCCTATTTCTATTTGGAAGAAGGCTGAAAAGAGAATTTGCAGAACTGTTCACGTCTTGACTTCAGTCTTTCATAACTCTGCTAATGTAATAAATGAATCCCGGTTTATTTAAGCTATCTCTTTTATACTATGTTAATTTAATTTCCATTACACATAGTACTACTTTTGTGTTAAAACTAGCATTTACCATTTTCCACATTAACCACCTTACTTACATCTTACCCAAAACTTACCTCCATTTTTCTATGCATTCTATCATTGATTTGACACATTTCATAAGTTCTACGTATTCAATGTTTGGTTCAATTAATCAGTAGGTTATAGTTACTGAAAATTAAAGTACAATTTAAAGCCCAGTCTGTTACACTGAATTGATTGTGTTTGTTTTTGCCCAGGGTTTAGATATGTTTTTAAATATTAGAAAAATAATTCTAAGAATAGAATAATATAATCAAATGAATTTTTTTCTTTTTAAGCTACTGGAAGGTTTCACTGTCTTCTAAAAAGATTCAAAGAATATTAGAAAGTCTCATAATTGTGGGAAAACATTAAGGCATTATATTTTACAATACTAAATAAAATTCCATCATTGAAAAAAGAGAATTGCAGGAGTGCTGTCTGGTAGATGGAATGGCATCTGGTGATTGTAGGGAAACATGGTTGATCTTTAGCAACAGTAGAAAAGGCAGAGTACATTTATGAGCCTCAGCAGCTGAAAGTGAGGATGGGGTAAATGTATTATAGATATGAGAAGAAAGGAAAAGATGTTAAATAAGGTATAGAAGTTCATAAAAGTGAACGGGGCAGGGAAATATGGCAGCATTGCTTGGCTAGATCATGAATTTTAGAAGATTATCACTATAGCTCAGGTAAAATAACAAAAACTGGAACCAAAGAGTTACAGAGGAGAAAATGAATTCAAGGGTCTTTATTAAGTAGATTTGGAGAATGATGAAGAAAGAAAATCAAAGATCTTTCCAAGCTCTGTGGAAAGAAAGTGGTGGGCTCGTCACCTGAAACTTACGGGGCAGAAGTCCTGTGTGAGAAGATAAATTAAGCCTGGTACCAGCTTACATTTTAGCACAGTCATACTTGCTGGGAGGTTTTGTTAATAGTTAGAAATGTAGATTGGGAAATCTGATAGAGATTAAGACAGAAAATATAGATTTGACAGGCTCAGGAAAAATGATTTCTGGAGGCTTGAAAGCAGGTATTTTTGACAAAAAAGAAGTTATGGTAATCGGGTAAACTATGGAGCCCTGAAGTTTAGGAATATCCAACATCTAACATTAAGTTTGGAAACCAGTGGAAATCCTATAAATATTTATTGAATGAAAAAATGAACAAATAAATGTACATGAAAAGATAGTAAGAACACGGCTGGGGAAAATGTGTGGTAGATTCTTGTCTTTTTTAATTGTATTTTTAGGAAGGGGAAGTCCGGGGACTTTTAACCTGCAGGCCCTCACCCTTTTCCTTGATTCCATTCACTTCTGCCTTTTTTGGGGAACTTTGGTAGATATATTTATAATATATAAGCATAATTCTGTGAATAAAATAAATAATTAAAAATGTAGTAGGCATGCATTGAAGATTCTTCTAAGTAAAATACCAAGGGATGCTGTTTTAAAATATTTTCTGTAATACAGAGATCATTCTATCTAACTTGTAAATGGAATACAGGACATTATTACTTTTAAATAAACTTATTCATGGGATGACAGGAAATAAAATTTCAAAGGGACACTATGACATTACTGTATATTATATAACACATTGATTTTTTTTTTTTAATTATATTCAATATATATGGGTCTGTGTTGTAAAAATATGAGCTGGTGGTAAGATCAGCAGTAATTTCTCCTTAAGGTAACTGCCACAGCTGTTTAAAACAAGTTTAACACTTCACAACTCTTAGCCAGTTATTATTCTCCCTCCATAGTGATTTCATTTTCATGTTCCACTAGGAGCCTGGCTCTGACTGACACAACTGTTTGAATAAGCTTTAATTATACCTCTCTAAGCCTGAGTGGTTCTGTAACCACAACTTAAAAAGAATATATACTTTCATCCCACAAAAACTTGCTTAAGACCTCCCAGAGGCTGCTGAGGCTTTTGTGTAAGGAGTCGGAACAGGCAAATTTTATTTTATTTTTAAGCAAAAGTTTCTTTGCTCCACCACACGTCACTTTTCCCACTGTAATATTCCCATGCTAATAACTAAAATTTAGTTGCCCCAGCTTTTTCCTATGACCACGTAAGAAAATTAAGTTTCTCTAGAAAAAGACATGGCCTAAAAACTTTTATGAAGCCATTTTTGACCCTAGAGGATTCGCTTTAAGGTCTCCCAGAAAAGAAGAGAAGACACATCTACTCTCCTATCCAAGCCCCCTGGAGAATATAAATCTCTCACGGAAATGCTGTCTGAGAATCCATCTGGGAGACTGAAGAATCAGCTGCTGCTTCTGAACTGTGTTCAGTGTGTTGGGAAGTGTATTTTTTTTTCAGTGCTGGGTGTTTCTTCCTTATCCTGTATATTATGTGACTTTTTTTTTTTTATCTTAGTAGCACAATGAAGTGAAATGTGCTTTAATATTAGTTTTTGACTGTAAAGGATCAAAAGGCAAAACAGTGACAAAAATACTTCTTTGATGTATTTTTTATATTTTGGAAGGAGGGAAAGGAATGAAGCTGAAAAAGGTTACTTACGCTTCAGACCTAATCTCTGACACACTGTCTCTCTCAATAAAACTCAAATATGGAGTTGAAACAAAGATAGAGGACAGAGAGCATTGCAGTGATTTTTCAGGACCTTAAACTTCCCCTGGTATGCCTACACATCTAATGGACATATCTAAGCAGGTGCTGATTAGCAGTATTTGCTAGCAGGTTTTGAAACAATGCAAAACATCAACGTGTAAATAGATTTTAAAGCAACTCCCGAAAAATTTAACAAATACGAAGTGTTACACTTAAAATGCAGATTTTAATCAAACCTCATAAATTCTTTCTGTGCATTTCTGTGGCTTCTTAAACCAGGAAGCAAAGATTTTGAACTGTGACAACCCTGGAAATTAGCTCTTTATTTGGGTTCCGTTAGGTCTTATTGAAATGAAATCAATAAAGTAAATATATTTTTGCAACCTCGGGTGCTTTGTTTATTTTAGTTATGAACGGTGCAGTTCCTAAAGCACCTGGTTTCAGAAATGAATTGAATTTCAAGTGAGCTAGAGCCAAAAGAACTCAGGCCCTGCCTTTATTTGTCAAGCCTTCTGTAACAAAGTAACGCTGGCTGGTTGGCTTAACCAACAGGAATTTGTCTCACACTTTCAGAGGCTGGGAAGCCAAACTCAAGGTGTTGGCTGGCAATGCTTTCTCCCAGGTCTGCGGTAATTTGGCGGCAGCTTGCAGCAATCCGTGATTCAATTTCTGTTTCCTTCCCGTGGCTGTCTGTCTCCTTCTATGTTCCACTGTGTCCAAATTTCTTACACTCGTAAGGACTCCACTCATACTTATTCAGTTTGGCCTCACCTTAACTAATAATAGCTTCAAAGATCCTATTTACAAATGGGCCACAACCACGGGGGGCCTTAGACATGTATTTTTGGGGGGCATGATCCAATCCTTAACTCCCCCCTTGTCTTAGTTTTCCAGGGATGCTCTGACAAGTACACGGGTTAGCCTAACAACAAGAATTCATTGTCTCATGGTTCCAAGGCTAGAAGTCTAAATTCCAGGTGCCTGCACTCTCCCTGATTTCTTGGGTTTTCTTGGCTTGCATCCCTGCCTCCGGGCACATGGCCATCTCTCTCTCCAGGTGTCTGCTCTCGCAATTTCTGCTGACTTCCAGCTTCTTCCCGAGTCTTCCCTGAGCGATGGCGCCTGAATTTCTTCTGCTTTTAAAGGACTTCAGCAATACGGATAAGGGCCCACTCTGATTCAGCTGGGCCATACATTAACTAATAATAACATCTTCAAAAGTGCCTTATTTACTGTTGGGTTCACACCCACAGGAACACTGATTACGATTAAGAGCATGTCTGTCTTTGGGGTACAGAATTCAGTGTACCACACCCCCAAAATAAAACTGTACTGACCAGTGATCCACAGCCAACAGCCCACTAGACCAGTCAGAAGCCATCAGGGCAAAAGGCAGATAGTGCATCAAGAGGGAAAGGCTCTGACCAGGAGCATTCCTGGGAATCACTTCTGTGGCTTCTGAACAAAGGCAATGCATGCAACTGAGTTTCTGGATTTTATCTCTTTTCCTTTCCTCAGTCTCCTCTGGAGAGGTATTAATAAGCTGGCAGTGGGAGCCCAAATAGAGGAAGTGTTAATTGTCAGCGAGAGAGCCATGTGTGGGCAAGTCTAACGTGGAAGGTGAAAAGATTAATTCACAAGATAGCTAAATGTCCCTAAATAGTTAGGAGTTTACTTAATTACATAATGAACCTCAGATGTTGGCATTACAATGAAATGCGAAATAATTGTGATAATAGCATTATTAGGGTAGACTCTACGGCCATTTCAACAGAGAGAAAAATGCTAATTCAACGGCCTCCCTGAGAAGTGCTACAACCACCACAGTACTTATTATGAGCTAAGTATTATGCTAATGATGTTTCATGAATTATCTCATTGGATTATCAAAACAACACCTAAATAGGTACTATTGTCATTTCCATTTTATAGAACTAAATTTATAGAGTTATAAGAAGTTCAAGTTAAGGAACAAAGTCAAGCTTGAAGTTTGATTGACCCAGAGGAAGGTGATCTGAGTCAGATCTGTCCCATCTCCCCCCATGGATGGGAATCCATAGCAGTGAAAAAGCAAGCTCTAAAGAAAGAATGTTTTTGAAAATCTCTGTTTCTTTGCTTCATTGAGTTTCAGTTTCTTCATTCCGAAAATGAAATTTCACTTGTCCTATAGATTTCAATTTACACCTCTTAAGACCCTGAGGTTTTTAAGGAGCTAGGAGGTGCCAGAGATTGGTGAGGAAGTTGGGTGATGGGTTGGTAAATTGGCAGCACCCCAGTCTTGCTTCAAGGAGGATAGATCTGTTTATCAATTTTACAAAATGGACTTCTGCCTAAAAATAAAAAATAAACACAGGAAGAGAGATTTTCTTGGCAAGGTAAAAAGTATGATAACTATTAGACAAGGCAACACTTCATATGCCTTATAGTTATAAATCCATTATGATTCTTTACACTACTGAATATTTCAGAGCAACCAAAGATCAAAATAAAACAAAAGACTTGGAAGAAAATTTAGCCATTTCTTCTGTATAGAACCGACTATGCATGGTTATGATAGTCACAAACCATCCATGAAATCACAATCGATTTCCAATCATGTATGCAATATGAAGGAACTAATGACAACACCTACCCTATCCTCCCACATCTAAACACCCATGCACACATACACTCATCTAAAAATAAGGCACAGATACATGGGAGATCCCCTTTGCCTACAAGGCATTTTTAATGCATTTTTTTTTCAGTAAATTAAAAGCAGCATAACATTCTACATCATGGCAGCAGCTAACGTGTGATACAGAAACAGTGTTTGGCAGATGTTGGTAGAATAAAACTCTGACGTACAAAATATGAAGAGCAGTGAAATTCCTGAAGCCTTAGCATTTTTAAATCAGTTACATTCCAAATTTTAATTTGTTGTGATTCTCTTTCATATATAATTATTTTAGTTTAGCTCAGCATTTCCTCTGCCTTTAAATTCCCGCAAAAATAATATCGAATGGAACGTACACTGTAGTCATTGCAGTCTGTGTAAAAATATCAATGTAATATCAGATTTGATTAGGAAATATTTTCCCCTGTGAAGCAGAAGGTTGGTGATGATTGGTGCTGGAGAATGGGCCATGAATGCACGTGTTTGAGCTTGGACTCAGATCACTTCCCCTAGAGCAGTAAAAGGGGACCAATCCCTATTATTTTGACTCTTTCATGGTCTGAGGAAAGCTGTTCAGCATGTGGGAAATGGAAAAGATTAAGTTATAGATGTAAGGACCAATACAAGGTGAGAAGAAAAGCTGAACTCTAGGAGTTGGGGAAAATGCAGTGCTATCGGGATGAGCTCTTCACCTTGGCCTCTTTCCTAGCTGCCATCTTCATTCTCCATTCCTGCCGGTGGGGATGTCTGCTGGCTGTGCTTTTCCTGGCCTACACCTTTGCATTGAAACGGGGATTCTCTCTTCTCTACCTCATTTAGAACGAGGGCAATTTCATATCTTTTAACTTTACCTGGCGCTAGTAACAACAGGAAATAGGTGTACAAAGCTGTAAAAACCTTGTGTTTTGTATAATGCCCTACAATGTATAGATTGTTCTTGTGCAGCCATAGGCTTTCCACCAAGTGAAAAGTTACATGTAGTGATAATAGTTCTATAAATTAATTGTGTGCTAGCAAACTGGTCTCAGGGAAAAACAAATAACTCTGGTTTGTAGTATTTGATGCTTTCCACAGCATAAACACTTCCACTTTGGCTGATTTTGAGCACTGGGAAGAGCCGTGCCACAAGCTCGCCCTAGCACACCACCCTAGCACATCCCAATTTGATTTCATTTGGGCAGGGCAATTCAGGACCACGTTCTCTCAAGCACAAACTGGTTAGTACATGGGAATTTAATCTGTGGACTTGAATCACTCCCTTAGAAGTTGCTAACAGAGGGGTTAATGTCTACATGTGTGACATTTTTATGTTGTTGGCTTTTTGTTATTGAAATGCCTTATGATTTTGCATTGTGGCTGCATATGATTTGGAAATAGAATAATGGGTGAGATTTCAGCCTGAAGATACAGTGGCCTTGGAGTTAATGTACATTTTATATACTAATTGTACTCTTCTAACTCATTGCAATGCCTTCAGTGAGAAAAATCTAATCATCCGCTCATTGTTTTGGGGAGATTTTTTGGGGGGAATTTGCCTAATGGAAGTTAGAAGCAAGACATTTTGATCCACTACCAATTTTCTCCCAGGACCAGTTTTCTCCCAATCTTCTGGAAGATTTTAGATCGATAGTTAAACTCAATTGTTTAAATCTGAGACAGCATCTTGCTGGGGAAGGTGTCTTCTCCGTGAGCTCCTTTCCCCTAGCTTCATGTCTTTGGGCTGATGGGGCCTCAGCAGGGCAGCGACACTGTCCAGTAGTGTTACACGCTGCTGTCATCTTAAGGCACAGTGTGGCTTATCTGGTGGGAGTGCCCGGCCCAGCCCCTCTCCCGACTGATGAGATGGCGCACACCTGTCAGTTCTCCTGGCGACTCAGCAAGAAGACAAGAGAAGGGGGGTGTATTCTGCCCTAGGTGTGGGAAGCCTGCAGTCTGGGTCCTAAGTTCAACTCAAAAGAGAGTTAACAAGCTCATTTCGCTGCACTCCTAAGCCCTGTCCTCCAGCTGTCTATTTTAATTGAGAAAGTCCATCCTCTCCCTGCAACTATTTCTCAGTGGTTCTGAACTCCAGTTAGGGAGAAAGAGATATAATCAATACTCCAAAGCCTAAACAGTTCCCTTTTGCATTTCCTTTATGTTTATGGATTTATGTTTCTTTCATTCATTTACTTTCTTTTCCATGGAGTTTGGGGAGGAAGGAAAGATAATAGCTTGTGTTCAATCCTCAGTGTTTAACTTGCCAATCTTGTCACTGAGAATTTAAATGCTTTTTGAGCAAGCACATTAAACAAAACTGGAGTTTGATCAAGCATTGATGAATAAACAGCTCATTAGGTTGTATCTGTATACCTGTACTTCTTTAAAACTTTCTCTGTAACTGGGTGAATCAAATTGTGGGCCAGTGTAGATGTTCCTGTTGATGAATCAGTTCCAAGGGATGATCCTAGATTGGGTCTAGGAATAATTATGTTTACTCAAATGCTCTAGGTAATTCTTATGTAATGCCCATTTTTATAGGAAATAGACCATTAAATGATCAAAATAATAGAAGAAAAAGATGTGGCCTGGGAATTAATGATGAAATGATAAAGTCATTTTGCAAGAATTCTAAAAGCAAACTTAAAGTTCTAATTCTGGATAAGTAACATGGCAAACTAACCTGCCATTCTTCCTTTCCTTTTATGGAATCCAGTGGTAGCAGCAATTGGGTCATATGGCTGAAATGCATTTCATCCGTTTAAACTTTCTTCAAATACATTTCACAAAGAGTGCTATAAAAATAGTAATAAGCGCTGTTTCTATGTCAGTATTTACGTGCAAAAATGATCAATTTTTTATAGAATGTTTTCATAACATGTTAGCTCATGTGATTCTCACAGGAATACTGTGAGGTTAATAAGAAAAATATGATTATCCCCAATTTACAAATGAAAAAAGCTAAAGATAAATGAGTCTATGGTTTTCCAAGTTCACATGACTAAAAGAAGTTCCGTAGATGGAATTATACCCAGGTTTTCTCATTCCTAAATTGGTGTTCCTCCCACTATGTCTCATTCTGGTTTTTAAGTGAAATAAACAGCACAAAGCAGGGTCCACACATATGTATAATTTAGGCAGCATTTAAAAACAGTAATCCCTCATGGCAAACTGAGATTAGGATGAGGCAAGTGGGACAGACACCTCAGGCACAAAAATTAAGGAAGTGCCAAAAAACACAGTAATAAGAAAATATTGAATGCAATATTGAAAAAAAATCCAAATCAGTACAAAAAAATCAGTGATGAATAAAATATCAAAAGTCTGAATAAAAGCATATTGTCGTCTCCTGCTTATCTTTCTATTGGATTGTTTTATACTTTTATGAATTTATAGAAGCTCTTTATATCTCCTGCTTATATTTCTATTGGATTCTTTTAAACTTTTATGAATTTATGAAGCTCTTTATATATTCTTGATAGTAATCCTTGTCCATGTGTGTTTATATCCAATATCTTCTCCCGGGTTTTAACTTGTTTTTTTTTCACATACTTTAAAGTGTTGTTTTTCCCAAGTCAAGTTATTGAGGTATGATTTATAAACAATAAAATTCACCTTTGTTAGGTATACAGTCCTATGAATTTTGCCAAACATATACAGTTACATAACCACCACCATAATGAAGATACAGAATATTCCATTCCCATCATCCCAAAAAGTTCCCATTTATCCCTGGATAATCAATCCTCTTCTCCCAATCCCAGTCCCTGGTAAATACTGATCTGTTTTCTGTCCTTTTAGTTTTGCATTTTCTAGAATGTCATATCAATGAAATCATACAGTATGTAGCCTTTGGAGACTGGCTTCTTTTATTTAACATAATGCACTTGAGATGCCTCTGACTTGCTGTGTTTCAGCAGATGGTTCCTTATTATTGCCGAGTAGTATTCCATTGTATTATGTACCAAAGTTTATCCACTAACCTGTTAACAGACATTTGGCCTTTTCCAGTGTTTGGAAATTATGAATAAACCTACTATAAATATTTGTTAAAAAACAACAACAACAGATTGTTGTTCAACTGTTTGTCTTCCTGTTGGCTTTAGGGTGCAATGGGAACAGTTGTTTGGCCCCATGTCACTGTGCAATGGGAAGGCACCTGGTCTCAGTGGTTTCTGGATCCAGGATTCCAGCGGCCCTCAGCTGGGCAGGGCAGCTGGGCAGGGTCATCAGGGTGGACAGTGGTGTGAGAAGAGATTGGGTAATATGGGACTTTATGCACAGTCATCGTGTTTAATGGTAGAGCTTATTTTAACCTTATCTATGTGGTTCAAAATAGGAGAGGGGGTTGTGATAAATGCATACAGGGACACACATTTTTCCTTTTGCCTGCTGCTCCAATGTGCCTCAGAAAGGCACGGCTTCATGGGTTAACCTTTTGGGGTTTCTACTTAGATCTCACAACAAGGAGGAGGAGGGTGGAGAGACTAATTTGTTTCAAATGTGGCAGAGAGACTTTAGTTATATTTTCACTTCCATGATGTCAGTCTCAGAGGGTGGAGCAGTGGCTTCTAAAATTGGTTTGCCCCTCAGCAAAGGCAATTTCGCCATTCAAATTCACAGTTCCCAAAGTTCACTGAAGAAAAGGAGTGGCTAGGGCGGGAAATGTCAGGCAGCAGAAATATAAATATAGGAAATATAAAAACAGGAAAAATATGTTAATCTGGCACCTGTAATTGGTAACAGCCAAATAGATATCTCATGGTCTGCAGATTTAAAATCTTTTTCTGCAAGTAGTTTCTTTGTTTATGCTTTCTAGAGTTCACTTGTAGGCATTTTTTTCCCATTTTACCATAAATTACTTTGACAGAAGAGTCTGCATAATTTTTTAAATTCTCTGAACCACCCCTCCTCCCCTTCAATTATCATATTTTATATAATCAAAATAATTACACTGGCATTGTTAAAGACCCTTAATGAGAAAAGTAATTTTATGGGGTGCTTTTTAATAAGGCAGATTCCCAGCCTCCACCCATAGATATACTAGTTCAACAGACCTGGGATAAGGCCCCATCATTTGCATTTTTAATGAACACCCAGATGACTGTAAAGTAGGTGTTGGGCCACGGGGTCAAACTCCTTGGGAAGCAGACTCTGAAACAAAGATTTCCTTGCAGAGAATTTATTAGAAAACGCTCTCAGGATCAATTCCTGTAGGGAGGGGATGAGTAAAAGAAGCAGGATTGGGGAGAAGATATGCGAGGCCACGTGTTACACCTGCAGCTGCAGTGCTGTGGCGGCACTGTGAACCTGGGACCCTAAGGGACAATGCAGAACCGAGACCCTGGGCCAGCCTGCAATGGATCTACAACACCAACTAGAAAAACACCTCCGGGGATTGAATCTGCTAGGGTTTCAGCACGATTGTATCCTGCAGTCCAGGTAATTCTAGAGTATCCTCACTAAAACAATAGCCCAAATTTAGTTATGAGACCAGTATGGTCTAGGGACATTTATCATTAGACTGAAACTCCATCTTAAGACTCTTAACAAAGGTCAGAATTGGCAGAAACAATATCTTGGAAGAGCAGATTGCAATCCCCAAGAGGCAGAAGTAGGATCGTTCGCCTCCCTTATCTCTGACTGGATGTCATGTTCTTTTATCATCATTCTTTTGTGTATCCTCCAAAATTTAACTTTCATAAACAACAAATTCCCATAAATCAAGTGAGCGCATTTAATCATGCAGGGCTTTATAGGGCACCTAGATTGTTCTGGGTGATTCTCCAGAGTGTTTGACTGGCTTCAGTTTAAACATTCTGTAAGTGATTTAGTGAGGTGATGGCTATAGTTATGAAAGACAATGAATACCAACCAACTTTAAATTTTTCCAGGTCAAAAATGTGGTTATGCTTCAGAGTATAGAAATTTAGGACTGGGAATATGGAAATTTAGAATTTTGACCACCCACTTTACATGTATTAGTACAGTCCCATAGTAGTGCCAGAAAAAAACAAACAAACAAGCAAACAAAAAACTTAAAGTTACCTGTGAGCATATGCTTAGCTCACTTCTCTGTGAAGGTTAAGGTGGTGTTTAATTCAGGCCCAAATTTTCAAAAGTGTCTAGGGACCCAAGTATACACCCTAAATAAAGAGCATAGATTTGATCCTAATAACCAATTCATCTATTTGAACAGCTGGTATATCTCAAGGAATGTAATTGAAAACATGATTGTGATAAATACTGTTAGTGGAGAGTTTTTTGAAGTTTGACTGTTTATCTTATCTTCTACAATAGTGAAGATGGTATAATAAGTAAACGTGCATGCTTAGATGTATGTTTGTATGTGTGTACTTAATACGCAGATGTATATACTTTTAAACACACCAAGGAGGAAAGTAACATGACTTTAGTTCCATCTAATTCTATCTGGGGATCAAAACCACACGCAAGTTACCTAATTCTTCAACAGGGCTTTTGAAAAGTTAGCTGGTTCAATTACATCTTGGTTCTCCTGACTATATGTAAAATTTCAGTACTACTCTAACATGATAAAAGTGAAAATATATTGAAGAAGGTAATCAGCAAGGGAGAAGCATATTTCAAGTTTAATTGGCTTTAAAGCTTCCCACATACTCATTATGATTTATAATAAAAGGGGTTTATGTTCAAAAGCTCACTGTTTTAATGGCATTTTTAAATGTAAGTAATTACTAAAAAAAACCAAAATGATATGCTAGGAGAAAGTTGTTATGTTCAAATGCAAACTATATTACAAAATGTAATTTTTAAAAATAAATGTACATAAATAGCATAATTCTGTATAGACTTAATGTACATTGTGATACATTTTTGGCATTGAAAAAAGACTTAGGAACTATTTAGATGGAAAGAGAAGGAAATATCGTATCTTGTGTTTCATGAAATAAAATTTAACTAAATCTCTCATTGCTCTCCAACAATCTTTCTCCAAATATGAAGATGCTATTGACTGTGATTTGCAACAGCCTAACAAACATTTTTTATTCAACAATCATCGTGTTTTCGGGACCATGTACATGCAAGTTAAGATCCAAGAGATCCCGCTAAAAAATATGGGAACAAAATTAAATACTTTACAGCTGAATAGAATTTTTCATGTCTTTATCAGTAATCACCCTGTCCCACAATTCATAAAGTCTAACTGTTAACCAAGCAAACTATTTCAGAAGGAATATGTCAAATTTACAGCAAAATCCTGAGCTCAATTAGAGGAAGAATAAAATTTTTTTCCTGACAATAAAAAAATAAAAAAATAAAATGAAAAAAAAAAACAACAACTTGCTTGGATGATTTAAGAAAAGAACTTGGAAGAGTGCAGATGGAACCATAAAAGGAAATTATGTTTTTTAAAAAAAGAGTGATAGTCTTGGCCATAGCAGCTCAATTCTAGCATGATGATGTATTCATTTTGGCCAGCCATAGCTACATTTGGTTACATATGTTAGGTTTGGAATTTCCTTGCTTATGTTTTCAAGTTAGAAAAGGATTTGGAATTGAAACAAATTAAATTTGGACATCTAGTTTAATTGGTATTTTGTAAGAGTAAAAAAAAAAAAAAAAGCTTAAAGTTAAGAAAAATAACAAGAAAATAAATAACATGATAAAATAATAGCCAGCATAGAAATATCATAAAGGTCATAAATTTTGAATTAAATATAAATAAAAATATGGGAAAAGCAAAATCCAATTCTATATGGATAATAAAGTGATATACCCTTGATCAAACTGTCGTCCTCTTCTAATTGAGAAGGTCATTTTACTTCACAGACATTCAAGCTTGTGGGGAACATGTTGTTGACAAGGGGGAAAGACCAATTGGAGTGGTTAATTGAAGCCAACCTTCAGCAGGTGACAAATGAGGCAGGCAGGAGAGTTCCAAGTCCCTCTGGTGTGATGAGTGGATTCTGGAAGTATTTCTCACTAAGAATCCAACAGACAAAGAAAGTTGAGTCCAAATAGGAAAAGGAGATGTCTTAGTTTGCCAGGATAGCTATGAAAAACACCACACAATGGGTTGGCTTAAAGAACAGGAATTTACTGTCTCGCATTTCTGGAGGCTACAAGTCCAAAATTAAGGTCTCAACACACAATGCTTTTTCCCAGCATTGGCAGCATTTTGTGCACTGGCTTGCTGCAGTCCATGGTGTCTCAGTCTGCCAAGCTGCTATGACAAATACCACACAATGGATGGGCTTAAACAACAGGAATTTATCGGTTCAGGGTTTTAGGGACTGAAGTCCCAGATCAAGGCATCAGCCAGGCTGTGCTTTCTCTCAGAGACTGGAATGTTCTGGTGATGATTCCCCTCAGTCCTCAGTGTTCCTTGACTTGCGTCTCTGCCCTGTCCCAAGCTGGGGTCCTTGGTCTCCTCCCGAGGTTTCCTCTGACCTTTGGCTTGTCTTTATAAGGCTTCCAGTAATGCAGAGTAGGTTTCACCCTGATTTAATTTGGCCACACCTTAACTCATAGTAACGTTGTATTAGTTAAGGTTCTCTAGGGAAACAGAATCAAGGAGAGATATCTATGAATATAAGATTTATAAAAGTGACTCATGCAACTGTGGGTATGCATGAGTCCAAATTCCACAGGGCAGTCAGCAAACAGGCAACTCCAATGAAGATGTTTGATGAACTCCTCAGGAGATGAACTGGCAGCTTCAACGAACTCCTCAGGAAACGCTTCACTGGACAGCTGAAGAAGAAGTGAAGGTCCTCTGTCTGTCTTGCTTAAAAGTCTTCAACTGATTGATTGGATTAAATCCAGCCAACTGCATTCTCTCCTTGTGGAAGACACGCCCTTCGCTGAGTCATCAGTCACAGCTGCAGCCAATTGATGATTTAATAAACCAGCCTGTTGATTTATTAACCAGCCACAAACGACCTCACAGCAACGATTAGGCTAGTGCTTGCCTGACCAGACAGCTGGGTACCATCACCTGGCCAAGTTAACACATGAACCTAACCATTACAGATGTCTTCAAAGGTTCCTATTTACAAATGGTTTCACACCCACAGGAAGGCAAATTATGATTAAGAACATGTATTTGTTGGGGTGCAGGATTCACTCTACCACAGTTGGGGTTCCTTGACTTGCATCTCAGCCTCTGTCACGTGGTGCTCTCTCTCCTGGTCTCCCCTCCGGGCTTTCTGACTTCTTGCTTCTACTAACCATCTGAATTTCCTCTACTTTATGAGGACTCCAGTCATGTGAGTTAAGGCCCGTCTACATCTCCAAAGGATCCTCTTAATTTGAAACAGTGTAAGGACATTCTTATCATCAATGACAAGTCACCTTTTTCACTTGAAGGAAGGACCTGGTATAGTAAATTAAGTTTTTTATATTATATAATATATAATTGTTTCCACTTTCTCCTTTCATATCATTATGCCTCTTCTCTTATCCTTTGTTTTCTATCCTTTCTCTTCACATGTGTGACTTTGTGTGTCTGTCTATCTGTGGGGTGTATATGCATGTATGAAATATATATACATAAATATGTATATATGTAATATGCATATATATTCCAAATGATAATTGATAGAGATGGAGATAGATAATCCCAAATGAGATAGATGGATAATCCCAAATTATCATACTGTATATTCACCTGGAAAAAAATTGTAAGCTCACATTCTTCCAGTGTTCTCACCTGGTAAATAAGCACAAGGCCCTAGGGCTTGTTTCTTAGACAACTCTTTAATCTAGGTTGCCAACAACCTAGCTGTAATATATTTTTACCAGGTAATTGTCTGGTAAGTTATTTTTATCCTCCAGGCCGTAATCTTTTTGATCATGTAGAGTGTCTCTTTCATATTATTTTCCACATGACCAACAGAGGAGTAGGTACCTATGAATGAAATGCAAATTTTAATTTATAAGAGGAAGAGAGGGAGAGAAAAGGAGAGAGAAGGAGGGAGAGAGAGAGAGAAGGGGGGGAAGGATGGAAGCAGGATGTCTCTACCATGCAAGGCCCACTCGATGTACATCTCTGCTAGTCCCTGGACTAGGGTAAAATTGAACCCTGAGCGAGAGCAACACAATAATTCTTTACGAAGTTTCCAATAATTCCAAAATTTTGTTAAGTCTTTTCTGCTACAAGGGGAGGAAGAAACATTATAACTTCAGGACCACTGACTTCCCCCATTGATTAAAGGAGAACTTAACCTACTTAGGAAAGAAAATAACACCTTTCGGTAATGATGGATTTCTACTCCACACTCTCTGTCTTCCAACTTCCCATTTCTCTTTATTTATATTTCTTTCCTCACTGTGACCTGAGGTTTGTACAATTGATCTATGGGGCTATGATGGTACAAATCAACAATATAAACTCAAAACAAACTTTCAACAATCTTTCCATTTCCATTTAAGGGAAAAATGCCCTCTCTTAATGTGTTAATAGCTGCCTTGATCAAGAGTAATTGATTGCCTTCCTGTTAAAAAGAAAAACAAATAAAAAAAAAAAAAAATAGAAACTAGAACTGAGGTACCAAGTCCAAGCAACGATATGGGCCCCAGTGAGTGCCTAAGAGAGTTCGTTGAAGCAATAGTGAAGCAGGTGGGTTGGACCGAGCATCCTGACCGAGTTCCAGTTTTCAGGGTCACCAGCAGGGGGCAGCAGCCCGCCAAGAAGGGGCTTCGGTCAGCCTGGGAATGGGGTCTCTGCTTCATCCAAGCGGCCATCCTAGAAGAGGACTGAGGTAAAAAGCCTTAGTTCCTTGTTTGATGCAATTATCCTTCCAGGGCTAATGGCCAGAACACATAATAGAGTAATTATGGAACAATGGACTTCTGTATTTTGCCTGTTGTATAAAAGCTGATGCAAATTGGTTTTCTTTGCATTTAATTAAACTATTTGATAAACTGTGCCCAGTGTAGTTAAAAGAAGGGTTGTTCACACCTGCTTTGATTCATTCCGTTTCTTACCATAAATCTACTGACAATAAGCACAAGAAATTTTGCTGGTGATTCTAAGAGATACATAAATAAAGCAAACAAATTTTATTGTCTTCAAGTTTTCCAGTTATAAAACACAAGCATAAGAAACTATAATACATAATTGAACTATGTAATATAATGAGCCCAGATTAAAGTACATGGGAATTCAAAGAGGATTCTATAGTCAGTTCATAAATATAAATGAAAATGCACATTAAATGTAGAATTTGAATTAGAAGGAAGGATTTGTATAATCCTTTGTGTGTGTGTGTGTGTGTGTGTGTGTGTGTGAGAGAGAGAGAGAGAGAGAGAGAGATTGATTCCAGTCAAAGAGAACAGCAGGAGAAAAAGTACAAAGGCAAAAAATTTTACATTGGGTTCACAGTAACTGATAGCTCATATGGCTAGCATTCGTGCTATATAATGGCAAGTAATGTGAAAAGCATTTAAATAGGTTGTTGGGTTCAGAGCACGGAAGAATGGGCAATATATATAGACATCAGTGCATTGGCATTGGGGACACTGGAATATTTTTGGACAGGGGAGCAGTATGATAAATGATGGTTTTCAGTAAATTGATCTGGGAGCCAGCTCTGTCAAAAGTATATTCAGAGTAGGGAAAGAAGAGGGAAAGGGAAAACAGTTTGGAGACTAATGTAGTTTCTCAGGGTTACTGGAAGTTGAATTATGATAGTGGCAGGAAAGAAGAGTAGTTAGTAGATGAATGAGTGACACTTTGGATATAGAAAAAATGTCATACAAGAGTACAGAAGTTGGACTAAAAGGACAAAATAATCAAAGATGACAAATAATAGACAAAACTGTCCAAAAGGCATTCTTTTTAGAAGTAAGTGCAGTTTGCAGATTCCATCAAAAGAAGTGTCATATTTTGAGACACAAAAGATCTATTATGCCACCGGGAAGCCTGACACAGCATTTCCTATCAGATTTTTTAAAATTAATTATTGCCCTTGAACAAAGAATTAAAAGCCCTACTTGGAACTTCTCTGCTATTTAGCTTTCAAACTTTGGAAAAATAGCCATCATTTTGTATATATTAACTTAAGTTTGGATGGAGTGGGTATGAGAAAAAGAAAGTTTGATTTCCTTTCCTCTCCAAGTAGAATTTCCAAAACTCAATAATTTATCAAAATGACTTGGAATAAAGGATCTCAAGTTTTATTATTTCTTAGTTTTTCACATTCCTTTGTGTCAATTCAGTTGCTTAACCTTAGGTGAAGATCCAATCTGGGTAAAAGTGAGAGTTAACTTCTGGAAAATACGTGCAGAGTTACCATGCCCTCTCTGTTTTTCCACAGTCCCCCTTTCTCCCTCTTGTTGGTGTCCAGCTGCCCAACCACACCATGTGCTCTCAGGCAGCCTTTAACTGTCCCAGTCACCTCCCTAAGGTACAGCCCCCGGAAGCACCTAAGGCTCTGGACATTCCCAAGTGCAGTTCTCCCTCAACATGTGTCTACTGTTCTTCCAAACTCCCAACGCCTGGCTTGCTGTGCAATGAGAGCTAGTTAATGGGAAGGCTAATCCTCAATATCCTATTATTGATTTAAAAAAATATTAAAAGAGTGTATCTCAAAATGGTAATACTGAAGGAAGCAACCCAAGTGTCCATCAACCGATGAATGGATAAATAAAATGTGGTATAAACATATAATGGAATATCACTCAGCTGTAAAAATGAATGAAGTTCTGATACATGTGGCAACATGGATGAACTTTGGGGACATCGTGTTGAGAGAACTAAGCCAGACACAGGGAGACAAATATTTTTAACCTCACTGATGTGAGGTGATTAGAATAGGCAGGATCACAGACCCAGAATCTAGAATATAGGTTGCAGGGGCACAAGGTGTGGGTGAGGAAGAGGGAGTTGGTGCTTAAATTGTTACAGTTTTGGTAACGGATGGTGGTGGTGAGGGTAGCACAGTATTGTGATCGTGATTACCAGCACTGAGTTGTGTATTTCAATGTGGTTAAAAGGGGAAAATGTGTGTTGTATATATGTTACTAGAATAAAAATTTAAGAAATCATAGGACTGTACAACACAGTGAACCCTATTGTAGACAATAGTACAATTATAAAACCATTCTATCATGAATTAACAAATGTACCACACTAATGCAAGGTGTTAATAATAGAGTGGTATATGGAAACTCTATATTCTATGCATGATATTTATGTAAACCTACGACTTCTCTAATAATAAAAAAGTTAATATTGACTATTACTTAGGGAAAAGTGGGAAGAGGGAGAGGAATATATGTTTGTGTCTCTGTTTGTGTGACCAGGAGATGAGGTGATTTTCACATTTGTTGACTGACCATTCGAGGTTCCTCTTCTATGAAGTACATCTTCATAACTTTAGCACATACTTCATTTGGAAGGGTATGGCTCTATCTGCTTCTGTCTAGAAGTCCTTTTCCGGTCACAGGGATTGCAAATAGGTACTACAATTTTGTGGCTTTTTTTTGTTTCCCATTCTCCAGGTACATTGTGCTGACTAGATGCTCTTAAATTTGATGCAATTGAATTTATCAATACTCTCCTTGATGATTCTGGCTTTGTTTTTTAAGATTTTTTTTTCCATACTTGAAGTTACTATTCTGTTTTTTTTTAATTAAACCATTTTTTTAATTGTGGAATATAACATCTATACGTAGACGTGATCATCTTTTTGTATATATGTTATATTTCACAGTAAGGAAATAACTGAAACTATGGTACTGCAACTCATTATTCTGTTTTTTAACCTAAAGTTTTTATAGCTTTTCCTTTCATATGTAGTGTAAGTCTACAATCTACTTGAAAATAATTTAGATCATGATATGATGTGTGGACATTTTCATGGTTTCTTCCTGTGAGTAAATACTTGCCCAGGTGCCACTCATTGAAAAATACTTGCTTTTTGCCTGATATATAAACTATTTCCATGTGTGGGTCTCTTTCTTGGATTTCTGTTTTCTTCATCAACTTTGGGCTTGTCTTCTACCCACTGAACTTTACAAAGCCATGATATTTAAATTCAAGTGTTCCCAGTTCAGCAGATGTCCTCAATGCAAAACCAGCTTCAGCGCTTTGCAAGTCTTTGAGTTACAGCTTTAATCTTGTTTGGGGGCTGCTTATTTTTCCTTAAATTAATTGTAGCTCTTCTATATATTTTAGAAGACAATTTATGCATTTCTTGTATTTTATCTTCTATCATTGTTACATGGGAGAGCCAATTTTTATAACTAGCCCTTGTACTCATGGAAATAAATGTTATTTTGTCATGTGTAAAGCAATAGTAAACATGGAATTTATTCCTGCAGATAGAGATAAATAGGAATCCAATTTTCTTTTCTTTGAGATGGCCATGCAATTTTATTGAATAAAATATTAGCTCCATAATTAACTGCCTCCTCCCTGTCTTTCTCCCTGCCGCTGTCTCCTTCTCACACACACACAAAGACACATAAACATGCACACATACACACAACTAGACGTGCATGCACATGCAAACACACACATATAACCCTACACATATGGCTTCTATTTCTGGTCTATCTAATTCATTATCTATCTTTGTCTTGCAGTGCCAAGGCCCACTGTCTAAATTCTCTTATGGTATGTCTTAATGTCTGGTAAGGCAAGGTTAGCCTTACTAATATTCATAATTATCTGAATATTTTTGGATACACATTCTTCCACATGAACTTCAAAATATTTTTTTCTAATTCCCCAAACAACAAAAACAGGAGCAAAAGCAACGACAGTAAAACTCTTAGGATTCCACTTCTGAGTGTACTCAATTTATATAATAATTTTGTAACAGTTGATATATTTATGATATTAAGACTTCACAATGAATAATGTCATATATTTTTCCATTTCTGAAGACCATGTTTTATGTGATTCAATGACATATTAAACTTTATTTATTTAGAGTCTATACCTTTTATGTTAAATTCGATCTTTATTTTATGATCTTTTCTGTTCCTGAATTGACTATTTCCAGCTATCTAATATTCTATATAAAAAAGCTAATGATTTTTGTGTATTTTTCTTGTGTTCATTCATCTTATCAGAGTTATTTATTAATTCAGGTAGTTTTTACTAGAGACTTCTGTATTTTCTGGATATTCATTAATTCAATTTATAATAAGAAAGAGTTCTAGCTTTGTTTGAATGTATATTAAAATCATGTTTCTAAATTTTAATGTATTTAGTACAGTTCCTAGTTAATGAATTTTAAAATGTTGATAGTATTACTATCTTGTTATTTCTGAATTTTGCAAGATAGATGCTCTTGTTTTTGTTAAATAATTTTCACCATTTTTCAAATGCATCTTTCTATTTATTACTTACTTTGAGTTTTAGTAATGATTTATCCACAAATATTGTTACAATTGTGTAGTTTATACCTTTAATTTATTTAGTACTATTAATTATGCAAGTAGATTTCATGGTACTGAAGCATGCTTACCTACCAAGGTTATAGTATTTTATTTTGTTATTTCCCTTCTGAATAGAATTTGCTAATATTTGATTCAGAGTTTGACATGCATATACATAATAGAGATTGGGACATATTTTTTTCTGTCTTCATAGTATTTCCTATTAAAATTATACCTCAAAAATGAATTAAGGATGGTAGGAACAAGTTCGCAAAAATGTAGTTATTTTAGGTTATTTGTTTTTCTTATTCCTTTGTTGGGTTATAATCTATCTACTTTCTTGGGGTAGGATAGAAAGATGTTGGAAGCAATGTCGTTATTTTAGGTTGTTTGTTTTGTCTTATTCCTTTGTTTTGGTCTTGTTTGAAATGTTTTTTTATTGTTTTTAATTTTTTGATAAAGTTAAAAAAACAATAAATGTGTGTGAAAAACAAAGTAAATGAGCAATGGGGGTAGGAGGGGAATGGAATGTTTTGGATGTTCTTTTTTATTCTAATTTTTATTTTATTTTATGGGAGTAATGAAAATGTTCAAAGATTGAATAGGGTGATCAATGCACAACTATGAACAACTGATTGTACACTTTGAAGGAATGTATGTCATGTGAATATATCTCAATAAAATTGTACTAAAATGAGTTAAGGAGATTTCCATCTGGAATATTTGAAATATCATTGCTATTGTTTATTAAGAGTAGAGAGAACTCAGCGGTAACCTCATGTGGGCTTCCAGCTTTTAAATGGTATATCTTTAATCACTTTCCCAGTCTTCTCTACTTCAATGTTTTCTATTCTTTTTGTTTTCTTCATCTTGTGTTACTTATGATAATTTATAGTTTGCCAAGCATTTTCCAGTTAATTTATATTAAGATGTACATAACATCCTTGAATAATTTGTTACTATCTTCTATATCTGTAGGTTTGCTTCCTTTCTCATTTCAAATATTGCATATAATTTGTTTGTATGTGTATATGAATATATATTTGTTGTTCGTAATCTACTATATTTAGATAGTTTAATTACATTTCTGTTTCTTAGACTAATTGCATTTTGTGTGTGCCATTCTGGTCAATTTTGGCTCATTTGCTTATGCAAATTTGAATAGATATTTCTGGAAGTGTAACATGCATAAATAAATGTTGAATTTGAAGGGTTTTTTTTGTAAACAATGCTTACATCTTTGTTTTTACAATTATTTTTAAAGATTACACTGAGAGAAAATAAAAGAAATAATGCTTATTTTTTCTTTAAAAATGAATGATGTACAATACACACTCAGAAAAATAAATACATATGAAACAAAAAAAGCTACTACATAATGGATTATTCAAACCAAATAACAGATGAGAATGGACCTGATTTTAAAAATACAATCAAATATCCTACTTGCCTGGACACAGAATAGAAAACAAGTAAGAACATCATAAAAATACAGTTTTTCCTTACTTAAAATTTATTTGGAAGACTTTTTAAATTTTTACTTTCATCTCTTTCTTCCATCAAAATAATCGTTTTTATATTCTGTTGACCTACCTGTCATTATGCAGTATCCAAGCAAAGGATGAAAAACTAAATTAAGTAGTTGAAACCTCAAAAGTTATAGGATGGTAAATATATGCAGTGATACCAGAAATATTCTGACAAATGTCCAGCATTGTGACTTACTTACAAATTTTTCCTCTTTCCAGACATTTTATGCTTACTTTATCCAAGCAGCATTTTCCCTTTTATGCCTCTATATAGAACAAAAAGAGTTTAAAAGTTGAAATGGAATATAACCCATAACATCTCATCTTTACATTTACGATAATTACATGATTAAAAGATAGATTTTTGTTGTTGTCATTGGGAAACAAGATTTAATTGGCCCAGACAATCTATGAAAACAATAAAATACGTTAAATCAGGAGTATCATTTACACTTGTTTTTTATAAGAGGATAGGCCTTGGTAATCTTGAAGGACAGAGTAAGATTTTATATTAATGCAACACCTTTTCTTAACCTCAAGCTGCTACAAAGTTATTAAAATTGGCAGAAAATCCTTCTAGTGACACTATCAATAACTGAATCATATGACTTCAGTTGAAATCTCAAATCAATGATTTATTCATTTAGTTATGAATTTGCAGGAAATACTCCTGTTTTTTGCCATCAGTGCATAATGAAAAGACTTAGAGAGACATATTTGAAAACTCTAATTTTGGAATTTGTTTTGTCTTATTTTTTATTGATTTATCTGAATAGTAATGTTTTTCACTTCAAAATCATCCTGAGATTACTTTTTAACTAAGACATCTTTCTACTGAAGAATTTAAACTATTACATTTCACAAATGTATTATTCCCATCATACTTTAAACTTGGTTTTACCTTTGAAAAGTCACTGAATATATGGACAGATATTCACAACTTCCACTAAATGTCAAATCATATTATGTATAAGATTTTGGAATAATGTATTTTAAAAGTTTCTATACTTACCTGTATTTGAATTTTTTGATGTCTCCTCACTATAGATAAATATCTGTGAAGTGAGCAAAAAGATTTTATGGAAAAATATTTTGTATAATAAAGCTCAGAGAAACATGAAAAATCATGTCTATGTAACATCAAATAGAATCCTACATTTGTATTAATGCTAAATATTTCAAGATTTCTTACATACATGCGAACTATTTACTATGATAGCTATCTTTTACAGGAGATAACAGAACTTCAAAGAATTTAAACTGTGCTCTTAAAGTTAAAAAGTTGGTTAGTTCCACAATCCTTAACTTTATTTTTCATGGTAGGGAGTATTTTCTTTAAATCATTATTTTCTAATGTCTTTTCTACTGAACATAATTAGATTTTACAAGGAAAAAAGTTGAGATTGGTTTTCATTCTAAGTTTAGGAACCAGGTGGTTTAAAGTTAAATTGATTTATTTCAGGACTCCTCAAAACCTTTAATTTTAAGAAAAACATGCATGCATGCACAGCATCTGTGTGTATGTGTGCTCTAATAATAAAAAGTATTTTGCAAATGTCTGACCCTGGAGCATTTTTTATGCAGCAACTTGCAGGACTATTATTAAATGACAAATACATTAAAAAATAATTGTTGGGGTCTATACTATTGCCACCTATACAATCATCTAGGTATTTTTTAAAAATCCTAAGGTTTAACCAAATTATCAATTCAATTTGTCAAGTACTTATTAGGTACCTATTATATCTACTAAAAATTCTTTCTCACACTTTAATGCCACCATCTTCCTTTTCCTTTCTTTCCCAATTCAAACTTTCTCTCACCTCTTCTGTCTTTTAGGCATGCCATGGATATGCACTTTACTCATTCAAAGGTTTTTGTTCAAAAATTCTGTTGATTACTCGGTTCCATTATAGGACAAAAAAAAAAGGTATATAGGTTTTTTTGTCTCTCATTCAATAATTTGATGATCATTTTCTTCTTACAGTCATTTTAAGATATAGCATTTGACATGGCAACTGAAGTCACTATTTGATAGAGAATCTATTAGGGTCTAATATATGATGTCATCATATAAATATTGAAACAACATCTGCCTTTTAGCAAGTTTCACTGTCCCAGATTCAATGTTGTTTGGAGTTTATAATGAGTCTATTTAAATTGCTGACCAAACCTATTCATCACTAATGATTTGAGTTGTTTGTCTGCACTGAGCTGTTTGTGTCCCATCTGCCATGAAGGTCATTTTACCTTATAAGTAGTACTATTTGGGGCAACCATTAGATTATTCTTTCTGGTAGATGGCAATAATTGTTTGTGAATATTTTTAATATTCCAAATCTATATAAGAAAAATTCTAACATATTGAAATTGGTTTAATGACTCAAACAAAGTAACATAGTGGATGGATAGAAAATAAGATAAAGTGACATTTTCCCTTGTTTTTAAGACATTTCCTTCTTACTGATGAACTTTCTATTACATCCATTCTATGCATCCTGAAATACGGAATTTAATATTGGACAAAATTATTTTCTACAATGGTTATGAACATTATTTTATGGTATATTTATTATTTTACTTAATAAAAAAATGTGCCACTCAGGTTGAATGCAAGGTGAAAGCAGTCAAGAGAGTCTTCATTTAATCATTAGAATTACAAGGAAGTAATCACCAGACATTTATTTCACTTATTCCATAAATACTTATTATATGCCAGGCACCACTCTAAGGAGTGAAAAATCAAAAATAAAGTACAGTTTTATATAACCCTTTCTTAAAAGCATCCATAGTCTAGCAGAAGACACACATATGCAAATAAGTGCAGTCACTTTGTATTTTCTGATAGGAGACATTTATGAAATAAGTAGTAGGAAGTTTCAGGAGGAGGAGATGTCAGAAAAGTCTGATAGAGGAGCTTATCTTTGAGCTGTGTCTGACTTGGTTAGACTGGTGATGAGAAACTCAACCGGAAAATAAAGAAAAAATCCAAGCAGTGAAAGCATTATGAACAAAGGCAGACATCCTTTATATTTGGGTAATATTTGGGTGCATAAGAGCTGGAGGACTTTGAAAGACAAAAATGAAGATATTAGACTTATAGTATGGATTGCTTTGAATAGAATAATGAGTTTGGACCTTATGTTGTAGCAAAAGAGGTAAAACATACAATTCAAATTTTGTTTTAGAAAGATCAGTATATCATATGACCAGAAATTTATCAAAAAAGAAACTCCATTAAGTGATCTTATCAATAGTGAAAGAAATGCAGACTACAACCATGAAATTAATTTGTTTTTCAAGATACAGATCTCTTGTAAAGGTTTATGGCAAAATTATGAATTTTATGCTGTTGGGAAAAAAATTGTTATCTTTTTGGAATGCAAATTAGGAATATATATCAATAGCATTAAAATTGTACACACTTTTTCTACTATATTCTACAAAGAATCTCTTATGTGAGTGCCTCATGCTTCTATCTAATGTGAGGCAATTGTCAGTTCAATGTGAAAAGGATAGTCTTTTGAAAAAATGGTACTTGGACAACTGAACACCCACATTCAAAATTGGACTCCTACCTCATATCACATACAAAAATTAACTCAATTTCATGAATGACCTACAGGTAAGAGCTAAAAATTAGGAAATTCTTACAAATTCTTACAAAAAAAACCAGAGTATTAAATTTTTGTGGCCTTGGGTTAGACAATGGATTTT
Source organism: Choloepus didactylus (assembly GCF_015220235.1). Classification (NCBI taxonomy): domain Eukaryota; kingdom Metazoa; phylum Chordata; class Mammalia; order Pilosa; family Megalonychidae; genus Choloepus; species Choloepus didactylus. The sequence goes on from NC_051322.1 coordinate 13,023,294, forward strand.
TAAATAAAACACCATAAGGCACAAGCAATAAACGAAAAAAAAAGTGGATTCTTTGACGTCATCAAAATTAAAAGCTATTTGTCACAAATGTTATCATCAAGAAAGTGCCAAGAAAACGTACAGAATGAGATAAAAATACTTGCAATTATATATCTGATAAGGAACGTGTTCTAAAGTATATAAAGAACTCTTACAACTCATTAATAAAAAAGAAAAATAACCCAATTTTAAAATGGGCAAATGTTATGAAGAGACAGTTGTGTCCAAATAAGATATACAATTAACCAGTAAGCTCATGAAATGAAAATTAAAACCAAAATGAGGTACCACATAATAACCACTAGTATGGCCCAAATCAAAGTGATAGAAAATAAAAACTGTTAGTGAGTATGTGGAGAATTTGAAACCCTCATACATTGCAGGTGAGAATGTAAAATGTTGCAGGTTCATGGAAAACAGTCTGGCAGTTCCTCAAATTTTTAAACATAAATAGCAATTCTAGCACTGGATACATAACCAAAAGAAGTAAAAACTATGTTCATCCAAAAGTTTGTACATGAATGTTCATTGCAGCAGTGTTCATAATAGCAAAAAATGGAAATAATCCCAAATGTCCATCAACTGAGGAATCATAGACAAAATGTGGTATGTCCATACTATGGATTTGACCATAAATGTAAATGAAACATTGGTACATGCTATAACATGGATGAACCTTGAAAATAGTATGCTATGTGAAAGAAGCCAGTCACAAAACAGCATGTATTATACAATTCCACTTTTATACAGGGTTCAGAATAGGCAAATCTATAGAGACAGAAAGTATATGAGCATTTGTCTAAGGTGTGTGTGTGTGTGTGTGTGTGTGTGTGTGATGGGCCTGGAAGGAATGAGAAGTGCCTACAAATGGGTGTGCAGTTTTTGTGGGAGGTGTTGAAAATGTCCTAAAGTTAGATAGTGGTGATGGTTGCACAACTCTGTGACTATAAAGCTGCTAAATATCAAACCACTAAACCCCACTGTATTTTACACTTTGAATGGTGAATTTTATGGCATATATGAATTATATCTCAATAAAGCTGTTTGAAAAAAACAACAGGACATTTGACTTCTTTAGATAAAGAATCTTAGCGTTTGATCCCCTCCACCAAAAAGGGTATGTTCATGCTTCAGTAACCTAAAGTAGCTAAGATCTTATTTCAAAAACTGTGGCAAAAGCAGCTTAAAACAAAATATTTGATTTTCACAAGTAGACATTACATATGAAGATGGACATAATCAGGATAGGCTTGTTTCAATCCCCACCTATAAGGTGGCTATGGAAATCAGCCAAATTAATGGGGGAAAGATGAATGTTGAGTTGTGTATGACTCAACATATTGCTATGCACTAAGTCACTTAAGCAGATGCCTATCTCCATTTATCTTTATAATCCCTCTCTTCATTTCCTTCATAGTTAAATTGCATGATATGTATTATTCTGCTTCAGGAAGAACCATCTGTTGTGTAATTATCACCAGGGGCTAACCATTATCTCAAGGTGCAGAAATTCAGCATTATAGGTGATATGAATTCATAATTTATCATGCCTGTGTACCTAATTGAAAATCCAAATGTATCCACTTAGAACTATATTTGATCCAGAATGCTATGTGCAAAGAAATGGAATTTTTTCCTCTCAAACTAGTGGAAAAAATAACTTTTAAAAACTTCAAAATATGCAGAGCCAAATTAAAAATTGGGGAATTATTTTGTATTAAAGCCATTTCATTTTATTTAAAAGAAGTTAAAGGCAGAAAAAATAATTTCCATGATAAAGAGGAAGCATAACTATATTCACTGGCATTTGATCATGTGTGACTCTGAAGCCTTTTCACTGTTTAGGAACATAGAAGAGACAATTATAATAATATGTGACAGAAAGGGCAATTATAATCATATATGACAATGCTACTCAGAACCTAGACAGGGATCTCTGCCGTAAGTTTTATTCTTTCTGAACAACTACTTAAGCTACAGGGAAGGAAAGAAAAAATAAAAATGATAAAGATAAAAGTCGAGTACTGAGAATATTTTCTGTTATATCACATTCTCATTTTAGTCCCTAGATACAGGTCTCTATGGCTGGTAGGCAAGCTGTGTGTAAATGGAAAATGTTTCATTTGTGTTAGGGAATCTCACATAGATAAATGTATAACAGGTTTTATTTACAAAATATAAAAACGAAAGAGTCTGAAACCAAGTCTATTTAAATATTCCTTCTCTCCCATAAAATGCCTTCCAAAACTCATAATATTTATAAAATTAACTCTTGCATGCTGGCTTCAGTTTCTTCTCATACGAGTTACTTAAACCTACACAAAATAACAAAATCAGTTTAACGTCATAAATACTGTGACATGTAACATACATAACAGGAATTTTCCTGTTGTGTGCATGAATTCTGAGTGCTATTATCAGGTTGGAATCACCTGGTTCAGAGATATACCTTTTGCATTCCTTGAAGGACTTCTATAGGCCCAGAACTCATAAGATTCATAAATAATAAAAGGTTTAACTGAAAGATTATATAGTTAATTGATTTATCTTTATTCAAAGGATATAAAATTACTAATAACCTCTTTTGCTTTTGCTACTGACTTTCAACCCAACATCATAACTGAATTCTTGAAACCTTTATCCAGCTGTTAAAAAGGAAATATTTGTGTTCTAGTTGTCCCTTCATCCTCAGGGTGTGGTCTTGGGACCAAATTATCAAGATCACCTGGGAGTTTTTTAGACCTGAAGACTCTTCCATCCACCCAATGGCACCTGAATCACACACTTCGGAGGTAGGACCCAGAAATCTGAGTTTTTCAGCAAGTCCAGGTGATTCTGATGCTCACTCATGTTTGAAGACCACTCGTCTAGTTAATCTTGACTTTTCTCATTATTCAACTCAAGGTTGTCAGCTGTTTTGCTTCTTGGTGTTCCTCTATGGTCTACACAGAAATGGTCATTCCCTTCTGTCAGGAACTAGGTGGTCACATTATTCATAAATGACCAGCAGTTTTTGAACATCCTTTTGATATTTGATAGTTTCATACATTGCAACTCATCTTTCCAAAGTAGATCAAAAAATTCTAAATTTCTCACACTTCCTTGTGGCTAGTGAGTAAATAAATGGTCCAGGTTCTACTAATTAGATGCACGCCAATGAGAACTGGAAGCGGAAAGGGGCAGCATGGATGGATGGCCATAATACATAGACTGATAGTTGGGCAAACATGGTATGGAATTGCCTGGTTCTTTGGGAACTGTGGCAGAGCCTCTGACGCTCAGTCTACAGCCTGGTCACCCCAAGTGGTGAGCAGGGGCGGTGGTGGTGTTTTTCTAGAATGGTCTCACTGTGTGGTTGAGTATAGCTCCTGGCTCAGTCGTCACTGGCTCCATTGTTCTCAGCTGGAAATAAAGCTGGCCTTCTGGAAATTCTGTGGATTCTCCAATTTCTTCTCATGAATCTTTTTGTTTAGTGTTGCTAGAATGGATTCTGTTGTTTCCAACTAAGAATAATGAAAAAAAAAGAATCTTTCTTATTAATTATTAAAAATTCTCAGTGTCCTTGGCTGCAATTGGCAGATAAGTTTTATAGTTGGCATCAGAAGTATTTTTAAGTTCTGAGTTCTCTCGGTGTTTTTACGATATAAGTGACTGCTGCCAGTTACTCATTACTGAGGAATAGCTGTTTTGTATTCACAGTGTGCTTCAAATTTCCACTCTGCATCTTCTTCAGCAGTCTGTCATCTCCCCAAATACCTCCATTTCTTTCTTTGCCCAGTTTACTGTCCTTGGTTCAGGTCATTTAGAACTGTCCTCGAGTGCTACTTTGTTGGTAGGTTGGTTTTATGGTTTCTGGCTTTTTATCAGGAACAGCTTCCAAAGTGGAGCTGACCTTGACCCTCCACTTAGCAGAAGACTATGCGTTTAGGTTACTCCCTACATAGCTGAGTTGCTCACTCCTCCCATTGCCTGTATTTACAGGGATTTTATTATTTAATCATTTTTATCCACTTTGTGGTAATGTGCCATTCCAGTATTGAACCTTCTTTATTGAAAATTTGAAAGAGGTGGCATTTGGAAGGATGTATTCTGAATTAAAGTTTAGAAATTGTTGCATTTTGTGTTAGATAATGATTGGTGAGTCTCCTCTTTGACCCTAATTTTGAGAGAATCAGGAATAGACCAACATCAAAAAATAGAAGGTAACAGGAGAAGAGCTGGGACAAAACCAGGGAGAGGTCACCTCCTGCTAGCCAAGACAAGACAGGAGCATTTAAGTGCCTCAATTAAATACAGCAGAGCCATTCTCCTAAAGTGTTGGAAGATGAATCTATTTCAAGTGCTTAATATATGGATGGGGTGCTTAATAGAAGCAGTGGATATAGAATGCTAATTTGGCGAATTTCTTGTGAAAAAAATTAATAAAAATATAATGATTTTAATAAGATACTTAAGTAAAATGCAAGACCTGAGAAACCTGAAAAACCCTAAAAATGCACGCCTGACATTAAAGTAACTATTGCTATTAAAGAAGAAGTGGAATTTTCTCTTCAAAATAAGTGAAAATTATTCTTTACAACAGAACTATTAACAGGATCATAATTAATTAATCTGTTCATCAATCTTCCTCCTTTAAATAGTAAACATTTTGTTTTTACCTACTACATATATTATGTGTGTATGTGTGTATCTATATATACACTATATTTATTATTATAGGTATATATATATATATAATATATATATACCTACTATATATATATATTATGGCCAAAGACTCACAAAAGAAATATGTTCACAGTGGTCAATTGTGTAGACTGTTCCCAAATAAATGGTCTGTTTATTAATAAATAAACATTACAGGATGTGGAAACATTCAAATGAAATAAACTTTGCTAGTTCCAAGGGCAAACTGCATTAAGATGTTTGGAAACACTGTGTCCCCCTAGTGAGAAGGACTTTCAGACAATTCACATTTGTACCCTGACTTGATAAATAAACTTTAAGATGGAATGGCTCCCAGCATTTGAAGCTATCATGTTTCTTTTTTTCAAAATTGCCTAGTAATGGAGCAAGCAAACTTTGTAACTCATATAAAAATGCTAACATTATAGATGTGAATGGCCTTATCTTATTTCTTTTAGCATATATTTTTTTTTTACATTATGTATTTTGTGGAATGAAAAAAAGCAAATTGGGATAGTGTAGGCCAAGAAATTTAAAATGCAGTTGGAGAGCTGTGCACACAGAGACCTTTATGCCACCCCAGAAACCACTGTCGTAAGCAAAACTAAAAAACTTACAGAAAATGCCTCCCTTCCTGAGAAAACAAAACTTAATTCTAAAAATCCCCTAACTCTTCCTCTTCTTCTTCCTCCTTTCCCCTTTAAATTATCTCACTCAACTGCTCCAAGTGGGGACACAATTTGGTGGCTGCCTGGGTGTGTGATCCCTGAATTGCAATTCTAAGGCCCCAAATAAACTTTTGTTGTTGTTGTTGCATTATCATCAGTTGTTTCTCGGTCAACATTTCCTTTAGGATAAAATTGCATTTCTATTCCAAAGCAGTTAGGAAGCTCTTGGCCTTCAATGGCTGAGAGATGATAAAAGCATGAATTAGGGCAGTAACAAAGAAAGAAGGGAATTAGTTTTAGAAATAGTTATGTGGCAAAATCTGTAGGACTTGGTGATTGGTTAGGTGGAGCCAGCAAATGGAAATGCTGAATAAGCTTGTATGAGAATAAAAGAAGAAACTTACGGTGGTGACCAAATGAAAGCAAAAAGCGAAGGGCTGTAATTTTTATAATGAAAAAGACTACTTATAGGGTTATGGGAAAGAACTGGTAGAGAGGAGGCGGTCAAAGATAAATTATAGTGGCCCTCTTCTAAGTACTTAACAAATATCTCCTTTAGAGCTCAGCAAGCACCATTCCAAGGAAGTCATATTATCATATTTTACAGCTGAAGAAACAGAAGCACAGGAGTCTAAATAATGTGCCCAAATTCATACAACTGGTAGTGGGAGAGGAAGTCTTTGAATCTGTGTTCCTAACAAACTCACTACTATCCTGTCTCCCACTAGAGAAAGGAGATAATTGATGAAGAAAAGTCCAGAGGGGAATATGATTGAGCAAGAGTACAGATAAAGGGTTTATTCTAAACAAAAGAGGGAAATGAGGAAGGACATAAAGATAGGGGCAGATGCGGATCATATTTTAAATGAGGTTAGACAGGAAGTAAAAATGCTTTATGCCTGCTGGCTTTCGTTTGCTTGATGAAGAAGCAAGCAAGGCTGTTCCCCCCCCCCCCATTTTAAGGGACAGTGAGTGTTGGGGTGCGGGTGGGGGCATGGGGGTTATACTTAAAACCCTTGCAGATGAAATATGTATGTTAATGCATGAGGAAAAAAGCAATAGCTTTCGTCAAAGTTCTAATAATTTCATCGTGCAAGAAACCTGAAAAATCATTACAAAATGATCATATGATGATCTTGCTCTACATAAAGTAAGAAAAATGTGAGAGGCTTTTTTTTTTTTAATCTAGGCTTGCTCAAAATAGCACTGAATAGATGAATTACCTACTTCTAAGCTACATTATGTAATTTGATTTTTACAATCTCAAATAACAAAAATCAGGTTTTAAAGAATACAAAATAAAGATAAGAATTAAATTATGCCTTCATATTCTAAGAAGTAAATCAAGGTAACTATAGAGAAAGCATCTTTATAATTAATCAATGTAATTGCATAGAGCTGAATGGGATTTTGAGATCAGACGGCCCAAACACTTCACTACTCAGAAGGGAAAATTGAAGATAGGGAAGTATATGACTTGTCAAGAATGATCTGGTTCATTAACAGGAAACCAGATCTTTAATAAAATTTTTTCCTTTTCTCCTTGGTCAGAGGAAATGCCATTTCTCATGTCTTGTTTCCCACGTGTTCTTTTTGTTATTCTGTTGTTTATGAGTATATGAGTTAACATCTTGTCTGATAGATGTATAAACTAGTAGTTGATCCTGAGACGTAGGATAAGAGAATTGATGTTCACAGAATGCACACTCATTGCCAGGAACGTCACTAAGCACCTCTATTTGGACCTTGCCATACATAATTACTTTAAGTATTTATTGATGATCCTGTTTATTTTCACAGCCGAGAAGACTGGCTGTCAGAGGTTAACCTCACAAGGTTATGTAGTCATTTTCTTTGTATTTCACTCTGAAAGAACATGCTCTTTGCGTCTTTTAAATATTTGTTTTATTTTTAACCAAGTGACTGTGAGTGTTTTTCACTTTTAAATAATACCATCATCATTCTGGGAAATTTAATCATTGGTTTAGATGGCACAGAGCCAACAGAGAATTAGAAGGTAACTGGTTGAAAAGAAATTAAGCTTGGCTGCTTCTTTAGCCTTCACAATTCTGTATAAAAGGGACCATGAAAACAGAATCCTTGATGGAACATGACGATTCCATGGACCTCATGTAAGAGAAATGGGAAAAGATCAATGAAAATGTATGCTTTTGTCCCCAAGTTAGCACTAACTACCCTGAACTACTTTCTGGCTTTAGCCATTGTGTCCCGCCTAAATTTCTTTTCCTCTTATTCTGTCAAAGTTGTTACCTTAATATTTTACATTTGCAAATGATTTATTATAATTTTCTGATCTATAATTTGGATGTGAAAGATGAAAATACAGGATTATGGTTGGTTCCCAGTAACTATGACAACCAAGGTGATGAGACGTTGAGGGGTTGGGGAGCAATGGCACCGGGGAGCAAGTCTTAACTCCCTATTCAATGGAACCATTGTTTTGTGCCCTCATGGAAACAAATCCTCCCTTCGGTAGTAAAATATCTAAACCATCAGAGTCTAAGATCACAATAAGAGGAAGCAGAGATTTTGCAATTGAGAAGTGATACTTTCGCTTTCCTGTATTTGTTTCCAGAGTGTTGCATTCTAAGGGAGAAAAAACAAAACACAGATATTGGTCAGTGGTTCCTAGTATACAGCATATTACATAAAAGAGAATCCTGGGCTCTCAAGCCTTGTTTTCCAATTGCGACTCCAGAGTCTATAAATCTGTTCCATCATTGTGTTAAGTCCCACAGGTTTTTACTTAAGGGTAGAGTATTGACTTCTATTTGTGGTGGAAAACAGGAATTTTCTTACACAACCATCATATCAACAAAGGTCATTACAAGTCTGCAGATATTAACATAGAAAAATGCATGGTCATGGGGTTTTCAATGTCGTCGTTTGTTCCTTTAAAGAGCAGTAAGTTACAGGAAAGTTTCAAGGTTTCATTTATTTTGGGGAACAGAATGATAGAAGGCAACTTTTTTTAAAATCTTAGAGTACATTTTTTTGTGTGTATTTTCTCTGATTTTAGGGCAAAATGTGCATTCATACTCAAAATGGAGGTAAGCCATATGCCAGTTTTACTTTTACATGACCCAGCTTCCAATTTCATTTCTTCAAAGTTCCTGATTATGTAGCCTAACCATTTAATATAGATATGAATGTCGGAATTTCTTTTCTTATAATCAAAGTAGGTCATAGTTGTATAATAAAATTCTCCCCATCAGTGGATTTCTCATCTCCAGTAATCATGAGCTTTCCTGAGAGTGGCTGTAATCCTGTTATTCTATAGTCAGTTCACTGGTGACTGGGACTAACACGTCTTGCAGATCCAAGCCATTACGTCATGGGAACACTCCATGAGGTCACAGAAGTGAGTTCAGGGGCATGTGAGTAAAGGATGCCAGGCAACAGAAGTAGGTACAATGAGAGAAAGAGCCATATGCTCAAGCACATTACTCATGTCTTCAGCATCTGTTGGAAGCTTATGTTTCACTTCTACCTGACAACGGGCTTGTGGACAAGCTCAACTACGACTTGTGGATCAGACAACCCAGATGAAGTCGTCTGGTGTTCTGGGATCAACCAAGTTCCAACAGAAAGACAAGAGGTGTTTCTCACTAAGCAAATAGTACTGAAGAAGACCTGGCTTTGATCTAAATTCTACAAGTCTCCACTGTATTTCTCCTATTGAACTTTGCCACTGGTTCCATGTAGTATCCTGACCAGCTACAGGCACTTCAAGCAACACTGGGTTTGTGGGTGTAAATCAACCCAGTGTTCAAGCAGTTGGCACTACAGCTTGGACCTGCTAGAGAGCCTTCTCTCTCAGCCTTACTCAAAGCTGAGTGCTTCCTAATTATTTAATAAATGGGTGGGAGCATTACACCCAAAGGGGGATATGATGTTTCTCCAAAATTCATTGTGACCCACCAATCTTCATGCCTCATTATAAGTGGTAAGGATTATAAAGATTTACATTTTGCATTTAACTTTGGAGGGTGTTTTCTGATAGATTCCTGTGATTTCATGTTTCATATGCTCTGGCTTACATGTGTCATTTCTTTATCATTAGGTCTTATCATGATGATGATATGTTCTAGTAGATCAGTGTAAGATTCTGTAGGACACTGAGAACCCCAAAGTCCCTGAGGACTTATTATGGCACAGGCAATAAGCAATGCAATTTTCTCCCTGAGCACCTGTGCTACCAAATTGACATAGGGGACATGTTATTTCCTTTACTCAAGGCACCAGTTTATCTATAAACATGTTGAATCTGATAATCAGTTTTAGCTACAAGTTTTTATATTTTCCAAATTTATTTTTTTCCAGATAAGAGAATGACTGGTCAAAAGAGTTATGAAAAATACACAACTCTTAGTCTATTAGATTAATGCCTTCATTCTTAGTGGAATGTGTAAGATTAATTTCTTGCAAACTCTATCTTCCATTCAACTTTTATAATGTAAATGTTTTGTTTAAATAGTACATATACTTCACTCACTTTTTTTTAATTAAATTCAGTTCTATTGAGATTTATTTACATACCATACAATCATCCATGGTATACAATCAACTGTTCACAGTTACCATTGTATAGTTGTGCATTCATCACCCCAATCTGTTTTTGAACAATTTCCTTACACCAGAAAGAATCAGAATAAGAATAAAAAATAAAAGTAAAAAAGAACACCCAAATTATCCCCCCATCCCACCCTATTTTTCATTTAGTTTTTGTCCCCATTTTTCTACTCATCCATCCATACACTGGATAAAGGGAAAGCAATCCATGAGGTTTTCACAATCACACTGTCACCCCTTGTGAGCTACATTGTTATACAATCATTTTCAAGAGTCCAGGCTACTGGGTTGGAGTTTAATAGTTTTAGGTATTTACTTCTAGCTATTCCAATACATTAAAATCTAAAAAGTGTTATCTATATAGTGCGTAAGAATGTCCACCAGGGTGACCTCTCAACTCCATTTGAAATCTCTCAGCCACCAAAACTTTATTTCATTTCATTTCACATCCCCCTTTTGGTCAAGAAGATGTTCTCAATCCCACGATGCCGGGTCCAGATTCATCCCCAGGAGTCATATCCTGCGTTGCCAGGGAGATTTACACCCCTGGGAGTCAGGTCCCATGTAGGGGGGAGGGCAGTGAGTTCACCTGCTGAGTTGGGTTACCTAGAGAGAGAGGACCACATCTGAGCAACAAAGAGGCACTCAGGGGGAGACTCTTAGGCACAATTATAAGCAGGTTTAGCCTCTCCTTTGCATTAACGAGCTTCATAAGGGCAAGTCCCAAGACAGAGGGCTCATTATACCAAACTGTCAGTCCTCAGTGTTTGTGAGAACATCAGCAACAATCCAGGTGAGGAAGCCCAACACATCCGCATTTTCCCCCAGTTCCTCAGGGGGGTCCTGCATATATATTTTTATTCTCTGTCCAAATTACTTTGGGATGTGTTGCTGTTTCACTCTAACCTATAAAAACCTGCCATATCTCACTTCGTATTCAAAGTTCCATGTAATTGTGGTGTTTGAACAAACTGACTGTAGAAGTTATATTGTTTAGAAAATATAGATTCTGCACCAAATGAACATCTCTTCCCTTGGTCTCACATGGAAGTTGAAGTTTTAACACACAGTTAGTTTCAATCTTTACCCTTTGGCCCAATTTGCCTTAGTCTTAACCAGATCTGCTTCATTCATATCTCTAATTGTACTTCCACTCTTTTTTTTTTTTTTTTTTTTGAGAGAGATTTCTAATATTTTTATAGTTAATCATGGACATTGCCCACCACAAGATTCACTGTTTTATACATTCCCATCTTTTAACCTCCAACTTTCCTTCTGGTGACATGCATGACTCTGAGCTTACCCTTTCCACCACCTTCACACACCTTTCAGCACTGTTAGTTATTCTCACACATGCTACCATCACCCCTGTCCATTTCCAAATGTTTAAGCTCACCCTAGTTGAACATTCTGCTCATAATAAGCAACCACTCCCCATTCTTTAGCCTCATTCTATATCCTGGTAACCTATATTTCATGTTGATGAGTTTAAATATTATAATTAGTTCGTATCAGTGAGACCCTGCAATATTTGCCTTTATGTGTCTCTCTTATTTCACTCAATATAGTGCCCTCAAGGTTTCTTCATCAACCCATTTCTTTTAAGATGGTTTTGTTCAAACACTATACATTCCATCCTAAGTAAACAATCGTTGGTTCCCTGTATAGTCCCATATTTATGTATTGATCACCATCGCCGCTCTCTATGTAAGGACATTTCTTCCACAAAGACGGAGGAAGAGTCAAAGAAGGCAGAGAGGCAAAAGAAAAAGGCAGGAGAAAGAGAGAAAAACAAACAAACAAACAACAAAAAAACTTGATAGCTAGAAGGTGACAAAAAGGAAAGATAACATTAACCTAAAGTGGAATAAAGAGTCAGACAACATCACCAATGCCTGGAGTCCCATACCCTTCCCCTATTCCCCACCCTCCCATATGCATTTAGCTTTGGTATATTGCTTTTGTTACATTAAAGGAAGCATAATACAATGTTTCTGTTAATTCTAGCCTCTAGTTTGCATTGATTGTATTTTCCCTCCAATCCCACCCTATTTTTAACACCTTGCAATGCTGACATTCATTTGTTCTACCTCGAGTAAAAACATATTTGTACCTTCTATTACAATCGTTCAGCATCCTAGGTTTCCCTGAGTTACACAGTCCCAGTCTTTATCGTTCATCTTTTTCCACTCTCTTTTGATGTTCATCACTGTAATAGTTATTTTTTGTCTGTATTTACCATAATGGGTTGAATACATATTTTTATATACAATAAGAGTATGATTTTAAATATGAACTGCCTAATCTGAATTTAAAAGATACTTTTCAAACTAAGTTTAACATGTAATTCAAAATTGACTGTGTATTCTTATTTAGTTCATTTAATTCTTATATAAAATTATGAAATGAATATAAAAGTTACCCAGCTGGCAATACTGAAACATCAGGAGACAACCATTAGTGCAATAGTCAGATTACATAGTAGTTATAATTGGCAATTCCATAAACAGGATAAAATATGTGATCTATATTATTTTCTTGGGACACGTGATTGAATGCTTTGAACCATTTAATCCAAACTGTGTTCCATTCACCCATGAAAAATATTGATTTGGATTAGTAGTTCAAGTTAATGAGTTAATTTAGTCAAAATTGGTGAGGCCCACCTAGAATCAAGTTAGAAAATCCAATCTCCATGAAGCCTTGCTTTACTTTTTTATTTTTTCTTATTCTATGCCAGAGTCAATATCCCATTATATATGGTACAATTATATATGTATACCTATGTGTGTTATATGTACCTAAGTGTGTGTTATTTGATATATATTATATATACATGCATATATATACACACACACGTGTGGGTATGGGTGTACACACAGATGCGCGTATACATACATGCTTTCTGGATGTGATTTCAGCACTTCAAGTCCTACATCTTCGTGCATCTGTCACTTTATACTCAGCTCCCCACTAAGCATAACACGGAGCACCTGGTAGATGCTTGCAAGGCAGTGACTGAAATGCTGACTAATGCACCCATCTCTCACATCTGATTTTATAAAGAGAAAACAAGACATTTCTCAGAGCAGCTACTAGCATTTGGGTATACTTTTATCTACTACATAAAAATAAATGTAAAAACATTAAAAATATATAATGATTCTTTAGAAATGTTAATGTATGAATGGATGATATATCTGAGCTTCTAAACAATGTCCTTGTCTTTTTCTACAGTATGCCCACTATTTTTCAAGACTATATTTTATTTTTATTACTCCCAATTAATTATGACCTATCAGATGCAGTATTGTTTTAAAAACATAAATACTAATGTTTAGATAAGTGAACATTAATTTCTTTAGTTTTGGAAACACTTCCCATATATGATTATTCCACTGTGGAAAAGTTTCAATTTTAATATTACTAGCAGTGTGTGCTTCAAGTACTTAACAATTTCCAGGCCTTTCTCTGCAATATGACCGCTTTCTCACAAAATCTCCTTGTTTGAAAATCACTGTTCTAGATGGCCACTAAAGTTGAATATGTGCTAGTATTATTAGTATAGAATAATGTGTCGCAAAATTCAGTTCCAATGTATTTGTAATTCTATCATAAGGAGTAAAAATGAATTATGTATATGTAATATGTATAGTATAAATATATATTAAATATTAATTACAAATATGGGATTGAGTGACAAGGATTCTTACTACAAAATCCAAAAAGCATTTGTGCTCAAAGAGAATTGTGAAATTCAAATGGAAATTCCAACATTATCAGAAGGAATTTCCATGCTCTTGGTTCTCTTGTGTCTCTTGTCAAGGATTATCTATTATCTCAAAACATAAGTCCAAATGAACCAGGGCATTCATTCCAGAATGAATAGAAACATATTTTGAAAACATTTTAAAAACCAAAAAAAAAAGTTTTTGTTTTGAGATAAGTGAGTGACTTCGAATCCTGACATGCAGCCTGTTGATGTCCTGTGCCTGTTTCTTACTTTGTGCATCTACATCACTGATGCTCTGTTGGCACAATTTTTATATATTTCATGATCTTATTTTCCTTTTAGATGCTTTTTCTCTATGACTTCCAAAATGCTAGCCTGACCTTAGATCCCTGCCTGCCTGTGTTTCTGTCTTTTGAAGCATCTCTGCTTTGGAAACATCCTCCTCTAACTGTTTACTCCCTTAGGGCCTGTTCTCCTCTGTCTTTTTTTAAATATATTTAATCTGTTGATTGAAGCCAATGTTTTTTCTAATGTCTAATTGCATTAGGATGTTTCTTTTCCTTTTTTAACTCTTGATATTTATGTTTGTTCTCTCCTTGACCCTTAATATCTCTAGAATTCTGAGTTCTGCAAGAAAACATTTCCTGTTCTCATACATGGATTATAATTTACTCTTAATCATCATTAATTACAATGAATCCAAAAGATCTATGTTCAATCAAAAACAAGGTTTAGTTTAAAGATACACATTAAGGAATAAACATTAAAATGTTCATCTTTCTTTCCTGTTTTAGATTTCTGTGGCAATTATATCTAGAAAAATACTCTGCCAGGAAAATTAAAATATGTAAACTGTGTTATGGTTCAAGGGAGACAAGATAAGAGTTTATCTGGGGGTGCACGTGGCTGCACCATGGTCAAGTCTTGTTTCTCAGCTCTGCTGACCCAGTGAACCAATGTACCAGAAGACAGAGTTCAGGAAAATTCAATCACACTCTTCTTTGCATCTTTTTGGTAAGAAATACACATTCACACATATTTAGAATGTACCCTATGCCCCAGATGTCTTCAGCAATAGGTAGGTAAATGTAATTTGTTAAAGATTGGATATAGCAGGTATTTAGAAAAAGACCAATTCATCAGCATTTTGATAACAAATGGCATAAAGTATCTGTTTTTACCTCAGAATCCATAACTTCTGATATTTCTTTTATATAATATAAGCAGGGAGAGAGAGAGACGGAGATGGAGGAGGAAGGAGAGAGAGAGAGAGAAATTCTTTATAAGAAACTGTGCATCTTAACCAGGTCCTCATCATAATCTACATTCCTGGTTAATTTCTCCTGCAAAGGGCCGACAGGGGCCTGATGTGCTTAATGTTTCCACAGTTTAATGCATTTTAATAGGGAAAAGTAACAAAGGGGCAGTCCAATGACTGAGTAAACAAAAGAACCAAGGCGGCTCTGGCAATATCCATCTTTCGCATACACCTTAGACCTGCTTTTGAGGAACTGCCTGGAAGTTACCATTTATGTTCATGAAATCACATACCAATAATATGTCCAATAATAATAAGTCTGCCTCTTACCCTATTATTTTGTCTCCTAGACTTCTACAACAGGGTTCACTAGGAATTGATCTGGTTTCATATCACACTAGAAAAAGTGACTTACAAAAATCTCCCAATCAATTTGGAAGTCCTTTCCATATAAGGAATGTATGAACAAATATACAATTCATTTAAATATTATTATTCATCAGTTCATAACAGGTGTCCCCATTAACTGATTACATAAAACAATTTAAAGAAAAAAACAGTGTTGGCAAAGGCATTCTCTTTTTTGTAATTATGAAAAAGAGGCCCCAGAGTAACTAAAACCATTTTTATAAATACAACACTGAATTAGCCAAATTCAAAATAGTTTAATATATCATCCAAAATTCAAATTTCTTAAATTTGTATTAAAAATAAAATCATCAAGGGACTAGAATGCTTAAGTCTATGCAACTCAAGACCACAATGAGGTATCATCTTACACCAATAAGAATGGCCGCCATTAAACAAAGAGGAAACTACAAATACCGGAGACAATGTGGAGAAATTGGAACTCTTATTCATTGCTGGTGGGACTGTATCATGATTCAGCCACTCTGGAAGATAGTTTGGTGGTTCCTTGGAAAACTAGGTATTGAGTTACCCTACTATACAGCAATTTCACTTCTTGGTATTTACCAGGAGGATCTGAAAGCAGTGACATGAACAGATATTTGTACACCGATGTTCATAGGGCTATTATTCACAATTGCCAAGAGATGGAAACAACCTAAATGCCCTTCATCGGAAGAGTGGGTAAACAAAATGTGGTATATTCACATGATGGAATACTATGCAGCAGTAAGATGCAACAAGGTCATGAAACATATGACAACATGGGTGAAACCTGAAGACGTAACGCTGAATGAAATAAGCCAGAACACAAAAGGAGAGATATTGTATGTTACCCCTAATGTGAACTCTGTGAAAAATGTAAAATAAGTGTCTTATATTCTAGAATATAGGGGACCTAGAGATAGACAGCAACTAGTGAAGGGGGAACAATAATCTAATAAGAATAGACGAGATATTGAGGGTGATCTTAATGATATGGGGATACTCAGGTGTGGCTATGATTCGTTAATTTTGTTTCGGTATGGTAGGAGCATATCAGAAGGAATGAAGTTATTTCAGGATACTTGTTTTTCCCATTGCTTTGCTTTGTTTTGTTTGGAAATGTTATTTTTATTTGATAAAGTTAAAAAAAAAAAAGAGGAAGTTTACATGGGAAGCCAGAGTAAACATCAAAAGGTTCTTTATGCACATGGGCCATTCCATGGTTTTCATCACTAAAGTAAAAGGAGTACTGCTTGTAGATGGAAAGTTCTAGAGGTACATTAATCATGCCTTCCAGAAGTCTCATATTAAGTATTCATTTTTATTTACATTTAGCTATTTATATTTAAATATATTTTTGGCCTAGGGCCTCATATCTGCATATTACCTGGCTGGTCTAAGTGTGTTTTTGCTGTGGCCATCTTTTCCTTTCCCCAAATCAGCCTTTTTATGTTTTTAAACATAGTGGATTTTTTTTAAAGAACTTTTCCATATGCTGAAGATCAGAAAATATTCAGGTCAGATTGCTGTGGAAACACATAAAATTATATGGGAGTTTGATTATGCTAGAAGTGAATGATAAATTATCTAAAAATGGAATTCAAAAAGAACTATTTTATCAGGAATGCATTTTATCTGATTTAGTTTGAGGCACAAACACACATACACATATGTCCTCAATTCTTACAAAAACCAGAACTAGGGGATGAATTTTTAATTCAGTCACAAAAATCCAAGATGATATTGATATTTTTCCTGATATTTGTTCAAAACTCAGAAGAAACTATGATAAATGCTGACATAGTTGTATAAGTGAAGGATCAGAAAAAATAAAGGTGGATGAAAATTGGCTAATTTTGTAGAATAAGATTCTTTTAAGCAAACATTTTTAATATTCTAAACCATGTACGTTTAAAAACCAGCAATTTTCATGTTGAATTAGAGATCCAGGGATATCTGTTTTAAACACTTTGAATATCAGTACTTAAATTCAAAAGGTATGTTGTATGAATTCTTTTTCCTTAAGATAGAGAACATTAGAGACTGGGTGAATGTAGATGATTTAAAAGTTAAAATATTTGCAAGAAAAACAATAATTATTGGAAAGCATGAATTTATTTTGTTATTTTCAATATTTATGACTTTTCCTTAAGAAAAGTTTTATGTATAAGAAGATAAAGGATATATAACTCTTAATAAAGGATAGATAAGATGAATATGATTTATTTGAAATTCAAGGACTCTAATATATTTAGGATTCATACAAATAGGCATTTCTGTAATCTTGGTGGAAATAAAATTAAAAGAAAATTATAAAGATACCTATTTTTTGGTATCAAAATGAAATTGTTCAGAATTTTGTACTTAGGATTTGTCTTTCAACAAAATAGCATTTCTGGAAAAAACTAACAAAGTGTGTTTACATGGAATTATATGTGACTTATTTAAATACTTCTTTATAATTTTGAATTAAAGTTTGAATTTCAAAAATGTTTCTCAGTTAAAAAGAAATACTATTTTCCTTCAGGAGTGCATTTTATCTTGTTTATTATCTGAATTAATTATTTTATACACACATACATAAAATGCTTACTCATTTTTCTTCAAAGTTAAAAAAAAAACATAAACAGTATTGTTTCCCATAAATATAAACATCAAATCTACATATTTTACAGTTTTTTGAAATTATAAATTCTTGAATAAAATGTTAGTTTCATTTACCTCTTGTCCCAAAGAGAACATTTAATTTTCCCCAGAAACCAACCCTTCCTCTAAAACTTGCTTCTTAATTTTTTGTGACCTGCTTTGTTATCTTTCTCAGAATTCTAGTAATTTGCTTCGCATCATTTCTCTTCCTTGGAAGAATCCTACGTCTTAAATATTTCGTGACTAGATCCCCTACCTCTTCTCCACTGACTCCATATGTGTCTTGGGCCGCCTAAAATTCCCTATCCAGTATAATCTTTTTTCTGCTTCAACACTGATATCCAACAGGATGGCAAAGAGAAATATCTAGAACATCAATGGGCTTAAAATCATTCGAGGTCTCCCATCCTGTTTGTAGCAGTACCTCACAAAGTGTGTTCCTGGGACCAGCCTTATCAGATCACCGGGGAAATGTCAGAAATGCAAATTATCGGACTCTACCCCAGACCTCCCGGATCAGAAACCGCGGGAGGAAGGCTCAGCCCTCCACGCCATTCTGATGAGTGTGAAGTTTGAGGACCGCTGAGCTGTGGAGTAAAGGCCATTTCTTAGCACGATGTCCAGGGAAACGCAATATCTGAGTCAACTGGGAGCTTCTTAGCAATGCCGATTCTTGGCCCCATCCTGAACCAACTTGGAAAAAACCGATCGAATATGTTTATATGAAAATGCATGCAATCCTGGGGAGTTGGGTCCAGAGCCTGTGTTTTAGCAAGTGCTGTAGGTATTGCTGATGCATACTTAAGTTTGAGAAATGCTGGTGGAAAAATTCCAGGACTCAGCCTATTTCTACCTTTTCATCCTCATGACTTGCTCTTCACACTATTGGGAATCCAGCCACAGCAAACTACCCAGGTCTCTTCAAAACTACAAGTGACTTCATGGCTCAGTAGTATTGCATGCTCTATTCCCCTTTGTCTGTGTTACCCTTTCCAGAGCTTCACCTGGCTATTTTTTTAATGCAATTTTATTGAGATATATTAATATAACATACTGTCCTTCAAAGTGTACAATCAGTTGTTCATAGTTGTGCATTGATGACCACAATCAATCTTTGAACATTTTCATTACTCCAAAAAATAAAATAAAAATTAGAATAAAAAAGAACATCCAAAACATTCCATTCCACTCCTCCCCTCATTGTTCATTTACTTTTTTTTCCACACTCACTCATTGTGTTTTTTTTTAACTTTATCAAAAAATTAAAAAGCAAACAATAAAAAAAATTCAAACAAAACCAAAACAAAGGAATAAGGAAAAACAAATAACCTAAAATAACTACATTGCTTCCAACATATTCCCTCCTACTCCAAGAAAGTAAACAGACTATAACCCAACAAAGGAATAAGAAAAACAAATAACCTAAAATAACTACATTTCTGCAAACTTCTTCTTACCATACCCCCCAGAAATTAACAAACCATGGTGCTTCCTGAGCATTCCCAGAACATTAAGTTGACCCTCCATAACTTATATGTTCTTCATCTGGCTAATTTTTGTGCATTCCTCAAGGCACAGCAATCATGTCACCTCCTCCAGGAAGCCTTCTCTGCCTCCCCCAGCTTTTTTGTGTTTCTCACCTCCGGGTTTTCATTGCAATTGTTACATTGAGTGTATATCTCCACACCAGAATGTAAACATGAAGAAGCATTTATTTGAAAGATTTCTTCAAAGATATAATGCTTTTTGTACATAGAAAGAAAAGATGGCGTTCAATAGATGGGAGAACAATATATGCCGTGATAGAAAGGTAGTGCTAAGTAAAGATGAATGGGTTAGTCAGAAGACCCAGCTCCTGCTCTGATGCTGCTATGCACCACAAATGTGATTTTGGTCAGTCACTTAATCCCCAAGGCTCAAGTTTTTCATCTGTAAAATAGGAAGAAAAACTCCTGTTCCTTTTATCTTAGGGCATTGTTGTGTGAATCAAATGATATAATGCATTTGAAGGTGACTAATAGATACTAAATTCTACACAAATATGCAGCAGACATATTTCCATATTCAATGTTTTGATTGAACAAAAGTAGCTTTTCAGTTTCAGGTGAACTGTACATCTAAATGTGTTATATAAATAAAATATCAGAATCTTAGCATCTATATCCTCAAATTTAAGACATACTACCACAAACACACAGATGTTCCATGCAAATATAGAATGTTTACTGAATATTAAATTTACCTTTAAATTACTCCTAAATTTCCGTAGAATTTGCAATGAATTATTTGCCTGAAGACTTCCTCTATGTATAAACTGTGCAAGTAGAACATACAGATACATCCTCCGGCTTTGTTTGGGCTCCTGATTATCTGCAAAATAACGTCTGGCATGGGATCCAAAGCCTTTCTTAATCATATGACAATCTACCTTTGCCTCCAATTTCCCATGCATACATACCCACAGGCCCTAAGCTCCTTACTGTACAAGTTATTTACCTCTTATATTTCTTTTGTTCATCCATTTTGGAATGAACCTGTCAGTTTCTTCTCCATGGGATGAAGTCCTAGCTATCTTTCAAGAGTCAGCTCAAATGAGTCAGAGAAAGTGAAAAAGAGCAGCTCTGACACTCTGAAGCTGGCCTGGCACTCACACCCAGGCCGTGTTCCTATCAGACATTACTTCACAGAATATCAACCCCAGACAAGGTGACTCTGAGACCAAGATTAAAGGAGAGAAAGTGAGGCCACCTCACAAGGTTATTTAAGAAAAGGCAAAGCAAGCTCACTGCATAATCTAGGCCAAAATGAGGGACTGCTGCTCCTTTACCAATTGAAACTTTAGCCTTGTGCCATTCTCTCCTCCACATAGATTTATTGAGCTACCAAACCATAGAGTTGCCTGTTTCCTGACAGCATCCAATCTAGAGAAAAACCTGGCTTGCTTGGACCTTCCCTGAAATCATTCAACCAAAGCCCAAATCCTATAACATATTGCAATTATTCATTTATATTTCCATATTTCTTTGCTAAGCTGTGAATTTCTCCCAATCATCTTTGGCAATCTCTACTCTAACTCTATTGCTGACAAATCTAGCACATTGCCTGTAACATCTTAGCCATGTAATTAATACCTGTTAAATCAATTCACTCAATTGCCCTCTGCCCCACCACATCAGACATCTGCATGGACTCTAGTTTTGTTCGAATTGACCTGACGAGGATATGTATTGTTACATAGACTGTTTCTCCATAATACAAAAACTTCCAATTTGGTGATAAAAAAAATAAAAATAAAAAACTAGACACAAGTTGATATCGTGGATGCAAAATAGCCAGTGTGTTCTTCACTTTTTTTACCTTTCAAATGGATGTCCTGGCATTATTAAAAGGGACAAAAATACTGCCATGTAAATTAGACAACAGTCTCCTTCCCCCGTTTCTCCTTTAATCTCACTCAGCAAATTGATTAGCCTTATTCAGAAATGGATCTGCTATAAAAAAATATTACCAGCTTCACAATGACTCTAGAATCTCATAAATCACAATAATTAGCATGACCTCCCCTTATAATTCAATTAGCTCCAAAGGAACAATTTGCTGTAATAGATTCACCTCTATTATCCCTAATAGTGTACATCAGGCAGTGCTCTCCATGGTATTATGGGTGAGACCAGCACCTTGTTCATAAGTGCACTTGCTTTGAGCTGCATGGGTGGGGTAAGGAGAGTCTGGAAAAGGAAGGAGCCTGCCCTTGTTCTCTGCTATGTTCTTATCCCAGTGATCTACCTAACTGTGGCACGCTGTTTACAGCATACATGTACTGATTCTTCATAACCCCTAACGATTGCTTAGCTAAAAGGCTACTGCTGCTATTATTCCAGAAATTCTCTATTTTTCATAATCTCTTTCTCATCCTTTACAATGCAGGGGCAGCCTTTGGAATAGTAATACTTTAGAGCTTTTGGATTCCATAGAGGGTAGGGCCAGAAAATGGAACAGTAATCATTTTTTCCCACTGCAAAATAAAGGCTTAGCTTATAGTACCACTAAGGCCCCTTCCTGGTTTAAAATGTTGTGATCAAGAATCAGCAGAAGCGCTAAGCCTACTGTATGGCACAGGACAGGCACAGCTCGCGCATGTTCAAGTACCTTCCAAGGTTGTCCTCAAACAAGTCCTCATGGTTTTTACCGCAGAGCCCTGCCACTTGGCCACAGCTGACTGGCCAGCATATTTGGAGTAGGACTTTCATGCGGACATTGGCTAATGGAGTCTCTGCACAGGCTGATCTGTCAAATCCAGTGGTTGGGAGGTTTGTTCAGTAAGAGCCTTTAGAAAGAGACTGAGTTAGTGACTAGTGTCAAGAGCTATAGAAGCAGACCTATAGAATAATGGCAAAACCCCAGTCAGTGCAGGCTGGAATTGGCAAAATACCTAAGTTCCAGATCTTTATAGTATCTTGAACAAAGTCCAGTTTTCTAAGGGACTCAAAATATACTATCTGTACGTCTATATTTTTATATACACCCTGAAACTAAGATCATAGCATTTGAAGTAACTTGAATATGTCAACTTTTTTATAAAGTAAAAGATTCTAAATAATAGATATACAACTAGTTTAACAATATTCAGATACCATTTAATAATTATACAAAGTATTTATAGGTGTTTCTCTTTTTGAGTAGGCAAAATATAGCATTTGCATGATTCGTATTTTATAAATTTAATTTTAGAGAATTTTCCTTTTGAATTCCAGAGAAAACTTGAGCAGGATTATACAGAGGCAGTTTTTAAAATTAAATGTATTTTCATAAAGCTGTTTCCTTTAGTTTCCAAACCATTTATTCAGTTGTGGAATTAGCTGATAGCCTTCACAGTAATAGCAAAGAGTTTTGCCAAATTGAAAAAAGAAAAATATGTATGGGTAAAGTTTTCCTCAAGAATTTCTGAAGATTTGATTTGTTTCTAATTCAATTTACTTATTCCAACCTATTTTAATTCCACTGATATCAAAAACCCCTAGCTCCTCACAAGAGCAGGTAATGTGATTGAATCGACAATATAAATGTGAGGTGATTCAGTTAGATTCCTGATTAAAATACCTTTTATAAAGCAAAAGAAGACATACGGGTAGAGAATGAGAAAATTATGTTGTTTTCTCTTTCCCTTCCTTCAGTCTTTTGGTAATTATATAATCCTAAAGGCTATAAAATTTTAAACAGTAATTAAAGGAAACTGAAATGAAATATTTGAAGCTATTAAAGTATACTGGGTTTCATGCTTTAAAAAATAATATTACTTAAGAAACAAAAATGAGTCCAAATTAAATGCACACTGAATTATATTATTCATAGCACAGGTACAAATTGCAAAGATAATGGCATCTGGAATGGATAATGGAGATTAAATGAACTATGTGAAAGAAAAAAAGGGACCACTTGAATCCATTTTTAAGTCACCTAAGACTTTCTTTTTAAATCATATAATTAAAAAAATTTAATTCCTTAATTTTAAATTACCTTACAACACAGAAGAGCAGTTCAGAGGTAGAAGGATAAAAGACAATGTATGTAATAGCTTAGTTCAAAAAGTCAGTTCTCTGTTAGTGTAAAGTTCTTCCTGTGGCAGTGTTCCTTACTCTTCCGGAAAACATAAGAGAAGTTTCATAAGGTGCCAAAAAAGGAATATAAATAAGAGATTGAAAATCAAAAATCAGGATTTACATACGACCTTTTGTTCCATCCAGATCATTTTGTTAGCATGAGTTCTAAAGCGGGATCCAGATGGCCACTGCAAAATGTTAAATATTCAGATCTAGCAATGGTTCCAGTACCAATTCTTGGCAGGACCAGAAAACTTCATTTCTACAAGTCAAGACAATTTTGGTGGTCTTCCTATTTTTCTATTATATCAGTATCTCCATCTCTTTAGATGGTATACTAATTAATGACAGAAAAACAATATGAAAACCCATGTGCAAATAGGACACATGCTAACTTTAAGTGCTATTCAGAACAGCATTAAAATCAATTTTAAGGGAAACAATAAAAAGCTAATCTACATGAGGTTGATCCTCATTTTTTAAAAAGTAGCATTAATTATAGAACAATAGCTGTTACTAAACCTTAATAGTTGTCACATCTTTAGAGCAAAGAGAGTTCAATTAACTATTTTGATGTTCTGAAGTATAATATTTGTATAATATTTGTGCTATCTTTTACCCAGGATTTTTTCCCCCCACATTCAAATATATACTTCAGTACTGTTAGTTAGTTTCACCATCACCATCATCCATTACCAAAATTTTTCCATATAAAGAGGAAAAAGCTAAAATCTAATTTAATTTAAATGTACTACTTTACTTGTTGTTGTTTACTTGATGTAAAATTTAATAAATGTTTGTAATAAAACAGTAACATAATGGGAATTATTTATAGTCAGTGGCTTAGCTCTTAGCCTCTAAATAGCCCCAAATCTCTCTCTCTCTCTCTCTCTCTCTCTCTCTGCTCTGTCCCTCTCTAGCAGGGAGGTGTGTGTTCTAAAATGGCAATTATCATAACACTTCAACATTATTCATCATTTGTACAAATGGTATTTTGTTTAGTTCTGAAATGCCATTACTATTTACTTTATCTCTTGTTGTAACTTCATGTACTTCATGCCTCACCTTGATCTCCTTACAGGAGAAGCTTTTTGATTTTTCCTTATAGGTATTGGGGTGGCCAATCATAAGAGATAAGTACATCTATAAAATAAATTAATATGATTATTGATGTATGCCTTCTGAAAGAAATTATGAAGAAAAGCATACAATTGCATTATTTAGGTGATTTAGAGTTTATTCATTATATGTTTCCTCAGGGCCTAATGAGAATCAGTTGTATCATATTTAGAGACATATTTACTGTTATTAAGCAACTATTCAAGTGTGAGTCATGCATACCTACAAGGACCTGAACAAATTGTTCATACTGACATTGATGCCTCTGGATGTTCACCCTTGGCTGTGTAAGTGCAGAAAGCCTAAGAACACCTCTGAACCTCCTGACAGCTCAGGCTGCTGTCTCAGCTCCCACCATCACTAAACCCCAATGCCTCTCATGTCACCATACATCTTCCTCGCCATTAATCTTCTACCTCGCCATCACCCTCATAATGCTTGTAATTTTGATGCTGACTGAAATCTCCATTCCTTCTGTCTTTCCAAACCCTTCCCTGAGCTCTCTGGAACTTCTGTCCCAGAACAAGCAAATTCCACCATATCTCAATGTCATCTCAAAGTCTTTTATCTGAAACACTTGTTTTCATTTTTCCCTCCTTGTTTTATCTGAAAATTAGGTCTCCCTCGGGGTCTCTACTTCACTGTGTGGCTCCTTCAAATGTAGTTGATGTCTCTCTTCTCCCAACCATGAGTCTCTAAACTGGAAAGAACTTTTTGGTACCTCCTTGCTTCCCATCACCACTTCTAGACCATTATCTCCCCTATTCTTGAAAAACACTTTTCCCTTTCAAATCACGCTATTCAACTCTGCCACATTTTGCCTATCCCTGTTGTCAACGAGAACCTCATGGAGTTTCCTCTTCATCTGCAGAATACTTTAACCCAAGGCCTGCAGACATCCATATGGATGAACTCTCCATGGCCCCGCAGCAGCTTGAACACGTCCCTCCAGTGAATTTCTCCTCTACCCTACACCTTTGCCCACGCTCTGTACCTTTTCATCATTCAAAATTGCTAATTTCCAAATTCTAAACTCCTAATTTCTTCATCCTGTTATGGTTTTCCTGATGCTTTTATTGTTTCAACATAGCCCACGTTCCCACACTGCTCATCAGAGAAATTCTTTTGAAACATAGTTCAGATCTTGGCGGTTCCCTGATGAAAAACTTCTCATAACTTCCCATGACATGACAGTACAATCCTACTTCCTTACGTGGGGCCACAGACCGTGGGTCGACTGGTCCTTGGTTACTTTGCCAACTTCTTAGCCCCACCTCTGACTGCACTCCAGCCACACTGGCTTCTTCCCTAGACACCAGATGCACTAAGCACTCTACAGCCTACAGGCCTGTGCACTTATTGATCCATCAGCCTGAAATTCTCCTGCCTTGTTCCATCATTTCTCTTGCTCTCTGCTCAAATGTCATCCACTTGGATAGCTACCTAAATTAGCATTCCAGTAGTTCTGTTGCTCCTTAATCTGCTTTATTTTCTTAGCAGCAACAGAACATTTTATGTTTATTTGTATGTATATTTGTTTATTGAATGATGCTTCCATTTGAAGGTAATCTTCCACGGGGGCAGGGGCTTTGTTTGGCCTGCTGGTCTACTTTTAGCTTTGAGCCCAGCTAGAATGAAAAAAAAAAAAAAAAAAAAGAGAGAATGTGAATGTCAAAAAAAAAAGTTATTTTTTGAACACAGTTCTTTTCTCCTTCCAGCTTACTTGAACAGTGATTTCCCTAAGGCCATTTGTCAGCTACATCAGAACTTCAATACATAAGTTTGCCACATTCATAGCTCCTTCTCTCTCCAACTAGATTAATGATGCATGACTTCAACTGTACTGCTGCAAATACCACAATCTCCTTGGACCTGTTTGGCAAAACCAAATCTTGGATCAACCTTATAATCTGCTTTCTCCATGACTGTATCCACGCAATAGACTGCTACTGTAGAGAATAAGAAAATAAACAAATGTCATTTCTTTAAACCTTTAAGGGATAGACTTGACAGAACTTAATGAAAGACAGACTGGGGAGATGGAGGCATAAAAAGGACTGGCATTCCAAGTTGTGTAACTGGATATATGTTGGTGTCACTCTCTAGAATACCAGGCAATGGAAGAGGATCAGGTTTAAGGTAGAAGGGGATCACAACTTTGAGCTCAGCTATGCAAGTTTTTGGTTTATATTTGAGATATTCAACTGGTAATGTTAAGAAGGCTTTTAGTTACCTTCATCTGTATATATCAATGTTGAAAATTAGCAATATGTGGATGGCTATTAAAGATATGGGCATGGACAAGATTGGATAGCTGGAGCAGGTCCACCTCCTTAAGAGGCGATGCTCTAGGAGCCTGGGGACCTCCAACATGCAACGGCTGATGAAAAGGTAGAGAGGAAAATGAGGAGAGTTACTGTTCCAGAGGTCAGTGTAAGTGATGGTTACAGAGAAGGATGTGAACAACAGTATCATATGCTATTCAGAGGTCAAGTAAGATGAGACTTGGGAAAGATCAATTGGATGTAGAGAAATAAATGTCACCAAGGCCTTTAGGGAGAGCCCTCTGAAGAAATGGTAAGGGAAGAAACAAGACTGGATTGACTTAAAAAATGAGTGGGAGGTGAGAAAATGTAGTATCAGGTGCTGTACAGAGGAGAAAAGTTAGTTTTTAGGATCCAAATCAGAGGTGGATTTATTGGCTTTATTTAAGAGGACTGATACCACCCATATGGGAAAAGAAAGAGGTTTTGTGCAGTAGTAGGTAGGTTTGCAGGTCTGGTAACTTGAAAATGAGGGCATTCTTGTCTATTAATTTTGCTTTTTGAGGAAAAAAGAACACAGTGTCTCTGGCTGAGAGTAAGGAGGATGATGTCTGGAAGTAGGAGCAGTCTCCCAGTTTAAAAGAGAATGAAAAAGGCTTGACCTGGTCATGGAGAGTGAAAAGGCTAGTTGGTCTGAGCTATACGGAAGGGCTGTGATGCAGGTAGCCCATATTTTGAATCAGGCTACTTCTGTCCATATTCTGCCACCAATCAAGTCCAAGCTACTTTTTGGGAATCATGCCTTCCATAAACAGCATGTTTGGGTCCCAACCCCTGATCCTTTTGTAAATAGGACCTTTGAGGATGTTACTGGTCAAGGTGTGCCCAAACTGAATGAGGGCGGGCCTTAATCCAATGTGGCTGAAGTTCATGAAAGCAAAGGAAATTGGACATGGAAAAAAGAAGCCATGGGGAGCAGCCAGAAGCTAGAAGTCAATTGAACCAAGAAGAGAAAAGAAAAGATGCAGCAATGTGCATTGCCATGTGATGGAAAAGCCAAGGACCAAGGATCTTCAGCAGCCAGTCCCCGAATACCATAGTCTAGAAGGGGAAAGCATTGCCTTTCTAATACTTTGACTTTGAACTTCTACGAGCCTCAAAACCTTGAGCCAATAAATTTCCATTGTTTAAGCCAACCCAATGGCTTGTATTTGTTTTAGCAGCCAGGATACTAAAACACTACTGTGTCTTGCCAGAGCTACTGCAATAGACCCCTTGCTCCCGCTCTCCCTGTTCCCCCGCTGAGCCCTTGCTAATTTGTTCTACCCAAGACATCCAGAGAGACTGGATTCCAAATGAAAATCTGATCTTCAAGTTACCTTATGTTCAAAACCTTAAGGGTTCTTGTTGTTATTAAGACAAAGATCAAAATCCTTATCATAGATAATGTGATCATAGAATGTATCATCCAACCTAGGTGATGTTGGAGAGTGATACCCAGCACCATTTATAATTATGTTGGAAAAGCTAAGGTAAAGCAGGACAAACCTGAGCAAAATGGGACTGATCATAACCCTTCATATTAGACTGTACTTGGTTTAGCCACTTCATCCATCTCTAGTCTTCTCGCATATCTGTTTCTTCCTATTCACCTAATTCTGTTTTTCTTATATGCCCTGCCCCCTCGTTCCCACCACAAGTAGAAAACTTGCTATCCCATCCATGTGAAACTTGTCCCTCTCCTCACCCTTGCTGTGGAAAAAGCAAGTGCTCGCCAGTCAGACTGGACCACACACACCCAAGTTGAAATTTCAACCTTTCGTTAACACCAAAGTCTAACCAAGATTATTTCCCATATTTTCCTTGTGGCCAGCAGGAGAGGAGGGGTTCCAGGATACTTCAGGAAGCGAAGGTGAGCTACTGTGACGCTCAGTGGAGGTAGGGAAAATGGGCCTGGTGGTTGTTAGCGAGTAAATGTCAAAACGGTTATTTGACAGGGATTCTGATAATACGCATTGAAAGTGATCACAGTATTTGTCCAGTAAAATATTTAGAATTTATAAAATAGCAATAAAAGGGTAAGAACATTTGTCTGAGAGAGTAAGACATTAAGGATTCCTTTGTTAGTTGTGATTTTTAACTTTTAGAATATATAAGTTCTCTTGATTATGGAGGATCTGATTTCCTCGTCCCCTCCACAGCTCGTCACTCAGATTATGGCTCAAGGGTCCAGGATGCCTTCCCTGACCACTGCTCCACACTCCCTTTCTGCTTTCATAGAACTATGAGAATTTCTTTTATAGTAATTCTGTGTTTAATAATACACTTTAGTATGCTTATTAATGGGACATTTTTTCAGGCAGTAGAACCTAAACTCAATGGGAACTCAGACTGTGTTATTTGTTTGTTTATTTATTTACTTAACTACTGTATCCCCAGTGCTTACCACAGAGTTTGGCACATCCTAAGAACTCTATTAATACTTGTTGAATTAATTAACAAAGAAACAAGAAGCTGTGCTTGACCAAATAATTTTGCATAGTGGATTTTTAAGTGGCTGTTTGATAGAAAGACAGTTTATAGTGTTGTCCTAGAGCTCAACTCCTGATCACATATAAAAATTATGAAAAGAAATGACCTTTATTTTCTGTAACCATGACTTTTTTATACCAAAAAATAATGGAATCATAATACCAACAAAAACACAAAATTGAACCTTTATTTTTCCCTCTTGTCAGCTACTGCCTTAGCGAGAATCTTAGAAAAAATACCCTGGTCACCTGTTTTTGGAGAGAACCATGCCAATCAAGCTGCAGAAAGTTAAAATCTGTGTGCTGGACTGTGGGACTTGCACCTAATGAATAGAATGAGGAAGAAATGATAGGAACTTCCTCAACTTGGTCCTAAAAGAAACTGTGGCTTCCATCTGGCTCTCAGTCTCCCTCTCTTTCTCTCTCTCTCTCTCTCTGTTGAATTGCTCATCTAGTGATGTCAGCTGCTGTGAAGGAAGGACCATCAAGCCACCTTACGGAGGGGTCCACATAGTGAAGAACGAGGCCTTCTGCCAACAGCCAGTGAGGGTGAGTGCTGCACACAGCAGCGCTGAGTGTGAACCTTCTAGAAGGCAGATCCTTCGGCCCCATTCAATCTCACGGAGACTGTAGCCCCAAAAGACACCTTGTCTTCAACCTCCTGGGAGACCCAGAGCAAGAACTGTCCTGTTCAACATCTCCTGGATTCTTTACCTTCAGAAAATGTGGGAGAAAGTAAAAATTTGTTTTCAGCTGCCAAGGTTGGGGATAATTTGTTATGCAGCAATAGATAACTAATCCCCAAGCTAACATTTCTTCAGAGTTGCCATGGTATCTGGACTTTTTTCCTCTCTGTAAAACCTTATTTTATTTGTCTGGAAGCTTATCTTCCTCACCTCTCATTTGAGGTACACACACAGGCATATAGATACATATATGATTATTTACATACACATATAATGTGTGTGTTTATATATATATATATTCTTAGATACACAAATATATCTGGCAGGAGAGTGAGGCTTCTAATTTAGAGAAAATTGCATACATTACATCATTGGAAATGACTCATCCATCCATGTGCTTCACAGATTTTTATATAATCAAAACATTTGCCCATTAATTTGATTTCACCAAGTTCAGTTCAATAAGAATTTACTGAGTCAAAAGTGCCTAAAATGCTGGCTGGAAGTGATGAGAAAAAAAAAGAAGGACAATGTGCAATTTCTGGCCTTAAGGACAGAATGGTTTAATTAGTTGGCTCTCAAACTTTAATCGGTAAGCTTGATGAAAATGCAAACACCCAAGCACCACCCAAGATTCTGATTCAAAAATATCTCTATTGGACACCACAATCTATATTTTTAAAAAGCTCCTGAAAGAATTATGGTATATAGGGACCATATGAGCCCTAGATAATGCTTTGGAAAACTACTCTGAAGCTTAGAGGATACTTATTTAAGGATACTTAAGGATACTTATTAAGGATACTTATTATTTTTTTTTTTCATATCAAAGAACTAAAGCATGTAACATTGGATATGTTTAAAGTAAATAGCCTTACGAACAATATTATGACAAGTCTGCTGATTGACAGTAAAAAAAAACCTGGGTTCTGGCCTGGGTGTTATGTTTCTCTCTCACATCAAAGAATCAGTTTGCTTAACTAGACCTCAGATTTCTCAGCAGTAAAATGAGGGAACTGGACTAAATGTTTTCTTAACATATTCTCAGTCTTTAAAATTAGACAATTTTAGAAAGCAAGTTGCTAGACACCAGTGTACTATTTTTGGCACGCTCTCCTAAGATATGATAATTTCTATCCTGAGTTTCTCTTCCTCGGTTCTTTTAATATCCAACATTGAGTTAATCATATATCATTCGCCTGACTGTTAAAAGGCTTAAAGGAGAAAAAGTATGTAAAATTGCCTTTCAAATATAAATAGCTTTCATTGAGCAATCCCCGTAGTTCTCCACTAAGGACTTACCTGCCTCTTCTCATTTAAACCTCCCAACTACCTTATATAGTTAGTTATATCATAACTTCACTTTACAGATGGGGATACTTATATTTAGAAAAGTTAAGTAATTGGCTGAGTGTGTCAAAGCAACTCATAATTTAGTCTTAGAGCTTGGAATCAGACTTAGGACTGTCTCCTTCCAAGGTATAAACAAGTTACCATAAAGCTGTAAGAGCCTACAAAAATAAGCCCACAAATACACAATACATGTCTGGAAGCAGTTCCCTAAGGGAGAGAATCACTACCCTTCTACTCCAGTACTTCCTAAACTTCTCTGGTGATAACAGTCCCTTGGTGTATCTGGGAAGAACACCAAATTCCAGATTCCTTCCCAGAACCCCTGAGTCTGCATTTCTGAAACTGGGAATATTAAATGGCCTTCGTGATTCTTCTGTCAAGGACTTTTGGGGAAAAAAAAAAAAGGTTCTAACCATTTTTCTGCTTATTATGTTTAGAATAGTTACTGATGAGAAAGATGATTTTCATTTTGCGTTTTGGGATTGACTTTGCCTTGTGATTAAGAGCTCTGGTCCATAATGACACGTTTGCCAACAGCCGGGTCCTGTTCTTTCACATCCAGCCTTCTCAGTGGCCTGTTTGCCACCAGATGCAGGGAAAAGTGCTAAGCACCCTCCGGAGTGACTCCTAAATAAACAGCTGAACTTCCACATTTGCTGTTTTTGAATTCTCTCACTGTCTATAGGATGTCTCTGGCTAGCGGTGCTGGAAACTCTGGAAACAGGTCAGCACAAGAAGTTCCAGGATTCTTTTTTGCAATAGTCGGCCAGCTTGCTTTGCATCTGGCTAGGTGCCAGGTATTATAACAGAAGGGGTGCAGCTCTGAAGAAAAATGCAAACATTTGAGAGATTTTTACAACATTTAGGTTATTCTTCCATTTTCCCAGCTCCTCAGTCATTACTCATCTTCCTTTCTCTTCAATTTAAATGTGGTTTTGAAAATGGACAGCAAGATACAGAAGATCCTTCAAAGACATTTAAATCTGATGAAGTAATGATTAGAATACAGAAAAAAATTGAAAGAATAATTCATGCCTTTTTTTGCCTCTTACATCCACAAGATTATAAACTCCATTCAGATAGGAAATTTTTTTCCCCAGGAGGTTTCCCAAGCAGTGCCTGGCACAAACATTATTGAGTGCTCAATAAATATTTATTGAATAAATGAAGAGAATACAGTTTATTTCTGAAATTATAAATATGATTATTTGAACACATCAAAAGTCTTTGTTTCAGACTAAGTGGGGATTAGTGGTAGATTACTTGAGATAAAAGATGATACTTGCCCCAGCGTTAAAATGGGAAGTTGAATTTCTAGGGCAGAGTTGGGCCAACAGAGGCAAAATCAGGAAATTTATTTTCAGTGTAACCAACTTTTAAGTCAAATGTCAAAACCTTGCAGTTTATGATCTAAATCCATCCCACAGACATATTTTATTCGGCCTGAACCTCATTTTCAAAAAAATTTTAGTCATTAAAAAAAATAATAAGTTAATTTCACAAAAAATCCAGATTTCTGAATTTCCTTGCAAAATCAGAAAATCTGGCTATATGAGGCTCCAAATTCCACATGGTAACAATCAGCTGGCTGATCTCATCCAAATATATTAGTTAGGGGGCAGTGTGGTGCAGTGGGTAGTGTTTAGTTTGTATGGAAAGGATTATACAGAGCATGCTCAGAACAGTCCTGGGCACATAATACATGCTCAGTGTCAGCTATTAACCTTAGGATTATTCCATCAACATCATCAACATTATGATAATTATTCACCAATTCCACATAGGCCTGTGATTGAGACCCCTGAAATAAATATTTTAGCATCTTTCTCCCTCTTTGGCTTCTCCCTCTATAACTGTTATTATCCACAGACCTTTCTACAGGAAAGGAAGTGTTCTCTGTCTGTGCTATCCATACTAGTGCTACTAACCAGTGAAACTGAGAAACTGGATCTTTAAATTTATATAATTTTAATTAATTTTAATTTAACCAGCCATGTGTGGCTAGTGGCTACCAGATTGGCCAGCACAGCTAGCTCTAAAGCTTAACATGGGCACTTTTCTTTCTCTCTTCTCTATCAAATTCTGATACCCATTTTTTCTTTATTGTAAGTAGCTGGCAGCACTTAAAAGGGTTATCATTTTAAGGGTGATTTGCTAATTTTGTTGGATCACAACCATCACCTATGACATTTATGAATATGGATTCCTTGGATCCCCTTCCCCACTGTGCACCCACATTTCTAGGGCTGGGCCTTGGATCTCATATTGTGTATTTTTAATAAACAGTTCTAGGTGATTCTTGTGATCAGGTAAATTTAAGAAATTCTACCAAATTTGAAAATCAAAGTAGGATAAGAAAGAGGAGCCATTTACACTGTGTGACTAGTGGGCACTTTTGAACAACGTATGCTACCACCCACGTCCCACCTTCCCAACCTACCCTGCACTCTCCCACCCCCACTCTCAACCTCCACCAACTCAACTGTCCACCATCGGCACCATGGTTTCCTATGCCTCTCAAGGGGAGCATGGCCTTCTGGTGTGCATCACATTATGATAGATTCCTTTCAGGCATCTTCCAGCTCCATTCCCCTTGATTACTGATACCCTAAACCCCAAATGTAAGCCCCAGTAGCCATGTACGAACTGCATGACCTTGAGCTGCTTTCCATCACTGTCTGAGTCAGGATGGAACCCTGACCCTGCTATGTAATCATCTCTGTTTTGACAATTTGAATTTGGAGTTCCAAAAGAATAATTTATTTCTGCATGATGTTTTACAAGGGGATATAAACTTGGAAGCCAAAGGATAGCTGCGTTTAGTTATGTACCCATGAAGAAGTAGGTAAAGCTGATCTTCAGGAAAAGAGAAGAATGAAGCACATGGTCAGAACCAAAAGGAGAAGTCCTCATGGCCTTGTATAGACGGAGAGAAGAGCTTTATATCCTAGTGGCTTTCCAGTGATGAAGTCTGCCGAGGAGTATGGTTAAGGCCATGTCTGATTAATTGGAGGCTCTGATAGAAGGGAAAGGGCAAACGTACATATGTCCCACAGCTAAACCTTCACTGTTTGTACTGGTTTGTATATATTGTGTCCTCCAGAAAAAGCCATGTTCTTTGATGCAATCTTGTGGGGGCAGACATATTAGTGGGGATTAAGTTGGAACGCTTGGATTAGGTTGTTTCCATGGAAATGCACCCTACCCACCTGTGGGTTATAACTCTGATTGGATAATTTCCATGGAGATGTGGCCCCACCCATTCAGCATGGCCTTGATTAGTTTACTGGAGCACTATATAAGCTCAAACAGAAGGAGCGGGCTTGCTACAGCCAAGAGGGACACTTTGAAGAATGCAAGAAGCTGAGACAGTAGCTGCAGAAGAGAGGACAAACACCCCAAGAGCAACTAAGAGTGACATTTTTGAGGAACTGCAGCCTAGAGAGGAACATCCTGGGAGAAAGCCATTTTTAAATCAGAACTTTGGAGCAGATGCCATCCAGGTGACTTCCCAGCTAACAGAGATTTTCCGGTCAGCATTGGCCGTCCTCCAGTGAAGGTACCTTTTGTTGATGGACACTTTATAGCCTTAAGACTTAACCAAATAAACCCCCTTTTATAAAAGCCAATATATTTCTGGTGTTTTGCATTCTGGCAGCATTAGCAAACTAGGACACTGTTTTCTAGGGAATCCATAAAACTTGCACGTTGGCCTCCTCAAAAACACAGGACAGTCTGTCTGCTAACTGATGGCTAATAGGTTAACCCCCCAAAAATGTCCAACACAAGCTTTCTTATTACTAGATTATATTTTTTTCTCCCATCTTATAAATTCTGTGTTTTCCTTTCTTCCTTGGCTTTATCTACCAGCTCACTCCCTCATGTGTGAATAAACAATTTGCATGAAAAATAATTAAACAAGCTGCAAAATAACTATGTGTGTGTCTCTGAGTTATTCTGCAAAACCGGTCCTTTTACTCACTCCTGCCTACCTGAGGATTTTTCCCTTACACAGCCAAACCAACTCTCAGACACATACCCCACAGGTGTATGGAGAAGAAAAGAATGAGAATCCATTGTCTTAGAACAGTGGCTCTCAAAATTTGGTGTGTACCTGAGAGCATTTTAAAGTTGTAGATTCCCACGTCACATCCCCAGAGATTCTTAATCCACAGAGCTGAGAATTTAGCATATTTAAGCAACACCATGGTCTCCCTGATGATGGTGGTCTAAGAATATTAATTTAAAAAAACACTGTCCTGGAGAAAAAAAGTCATCTAACACTAAAAGGTGGCTGGTGTTTGTGTGTGTGTGTATATGTGTGTGTGTGGGGGGGGGGTTGGTGGGAGGGGGTGAAGGGGTATGCTTTCTCTTTTCCCTTTATTCCCCCACAGTGTCTAGTTGATAATGGGTGCTCAATTAATGACTGAATTACACCGTGGCTGCCAGCTTCCAAGATGGCCCCCAATGATCCTCCTCTGTAGGATTCATGGCCTTATGTAATCTCCTCCCACAATGACTCTGGTCTTGTGTGACTAATAAAATACATCAGAAATTACAATGTGTGACTTTCAAAGTTAGGTCATGAAAGGAATTGCAGTTTCAACCTTGGTTTCTTGGATTGCTCATTCTGAGGGAAGCCAGGTGCCACGCTCTCAGGACACTCGAGCAGCCCTATGGGGAGCTCACATGAAAAGGCACTAAGTCCTCCCAGCCATCAGCCAGTGCCAATGAGTATGCTTTCTCAACATCAGAAGGGCATTTATGGCAACCCTAAAAATCACGTCATCCTCATTATTAGTTTGAAATGATTGGTTTACTGCCAGTTCTGGCTGGAGGCACAGACCAGGCTTTTCTAAGAGGTAAGATGACTGTATATAGAAGTGTCCTAAGTTAAAAGAAGAGAAATGAACCCAGTATCTGTAAACAACAGAAAGCCACTTGTGAATAAATCAGTTAAGAGCTGGTTCTGGAATGAACTGTAAAACGGTGACTGTGAAGCCCAGGGGATAATTCAGGACTTGATTTGGACAACTATCAACAATTTGTACATAATAAATTTTTAAAGTCAGTTTCTTAGCCTCTGCTGTACTGACATTCTGGGCCTGATAATTCTTTGTTGTGGGGAGTTGAAATGTGCATTGGTGAAAGTGTAGCAGCATCCCTGACCTGTACCCACTGGGTTCCAGCAGCACCCCCTTCCCCACTTGTAACAATCAAAAATATCTCCAGACATTTCTAAATGTCCCCCGATTGGCAAAACTGTCCCGAGTTGAGAAGTGCTGGTGTAAGTGGAGGGGGACAGAGGGGTAGGGAAGGAAGAAGAGCCTGATCTCCTTGCAAGTTTCACTTTAAAATTTTCTTTCATAGCGAAAGCAAAACTATATGTAAGCAGATGTAGCAGTAAAGCTTCCCATTTTTGAATACCAGTCTTTAGAGGACTTATGGGGAAACTCCTTTTCTCAGAATTCAGCTTTGGTAATTTTAAATTTTTATAAATCCAGTTACTGTCATACCGACTCTTGTATAGCTGGATAAACAAACTCAAGTACACTGTCAGCCACAGCTTCATTAGCAACTCTGCAGGCAAAATCCCTGTCTTTGGGGGATGTTTTTATTCGAAGCAATTGCAAAAAGAGTATTTACAGATTCCACTGCCTGGTTTTAATCTTTGGTTTTGTCTTTATTATTCGCATGGCCTATTCCTGGCTGGCCAATTGTGCAACAAAATCTGCAGCTTAAGTTTGGTGTCTGTTTCTGTACAGTCACAGCTGCTATATCCCTAAACTCTAAGACAAATGCTAATTCTAAGTGCTAGTGAATCAATATAACATACATCTGGTAAGAAGTTCAAGAAATCTGCATCTGAGATCTCACACAGTCTAAGCTATATTAATGGCGTATGCTAAGAGGAGAAGAAAAAGCCAAAAAGCCATCCCCAGACTCAAATGCCTGGGCATTAAGTCGATGCACTGAAGATCTGTGCGTGGTCAGTTCTGAATGCACAGTGATAGATCTTGGATACCATTACCCCAAATATTAAGAGTCCAATAATAACAGATCATGGACAAGTAACACTGCAGTCCAGGGACTTTATGTAGTGCCTAGGCTTGTTTTATTGCTTGTACTTGATCTTTTGGTTTGGTGATGTAGTAGTTACATTATATTCTAATGAACAAAACTTGAATTTAACCATCACAAGACGTAAAATTCTTGCATAAATTCTTAAAATGTTGGTCAACTTCCCAGTCTTAGGTGCCACTTGAATTAAATCACCCCAGACATAGCTCCAACTATGGGTTGTGTGGTAACAAGCTTCTCAGCACAGTTAGGAGAAAAAGAGATTCTGAATCTGCTGGGAACTCAGCAACCCACTTGAGATCTTTTTGACTTTTTCTCTTCTGCCATGAAATGAGAATGATAATTCATATTCAAAGTACAACACACTTTTACTGAACATAGACAAAGTGCCAGGTTCTGTGGTAGGTGTTGAGGAATTTAAGATAAAGGAAAAGAGAGGCAGGAGAGAAGAGAGAAAGAAAAATAAAGAGGGAGGGAAGGGAGGGAGAGGGGAGGAAAGGAAATAAAAAGGAAGGAAAGGAAAAGAAAGAAAGGCTCTTGCCCTTTGGAATTTAGTATAGCAATATATCTGTTGTAAGTGGGGTGGGGGGGATTGAAATATATGGAAATAAAGAAAATAGACTCTTATAAGTGCTTTGAAATCACTGAATAAAACCTCATAAAACCTCATATAGATTTAAGATCTTTTTATAGAGAGTGAAATCCCCAGAGAAATACATTGTACTGTTATTCTTCACTTACATAAAATAAGCTACTGCTCCAGGATTCTGAATTCAGCAGCTCTTGGTATAGCTCTTGCCACAGTCATAAAGGTTTTTAATGTATAATAACATAGCATGTAGAGCACCCCTTCTATGGCTGGATGCATTATTTATAATTAACTAACTCTGTAGCATCATCATGTGTAGAAGGAGCAATAATTGGAGCTATCCATTTTTAGTTCACAGGAAAGAAGACTCACCGAATTTTTCATAGTACTGTTTACCTTCCACCCTTTCTGCCAATGATTTGGATTGCTCAGCTGTAGCTCCTGTTTTATTTCAATGCACTCACATTTCACATCTGAAAAGATGCTTATTCAAAATGAATTAGACCAAAAGCTCATCCCAGAACATTGAGAGGTGAGCTGCATCCCCACAGCTTCAGCACAGATGCATGGGGCAGAAGTAAGAGGCCACAGTGTCTGTACCTGGATTCATTCATCTGTAGAGCAAAAATGATCATATTAATGTTCATAAATTAAAAAAAAAAAAAAGAGTAGACAGAAGTTAAAATATTTGCTTGGCGGATGTTAGTGCACATAATAATTCTCCATGATCCACCTTGCCCTAGCATCACAAGGTACTTTGCAGTCACAGAATGAAATGCCCCAGCCATACATTCTGCTCTGAGAAATAGTCTGCACATCTACTGAGTTTAGTGACACTAATCTCCAGGCAGTTTCCAAAGTTCCTCTCTGCAGAAAACATAGGAATCTCTACTGTCAGGCTTCCTTTGCCCCCAACTCTACACTCCTCCATAAATGAGGCTGGAGGCCATGGGTCACCTTCCTCCATCTTGGACAGCGCCATGGGACATTCCAGAAATTCACAGAAGATGCTGTCTCTGGACGCTTGTTTTGGAATGAACCTCAGTGGAAGAGACAGTGCTCTAGGTGAGCTAATTGCTAAGGGTCAACTCATTTCAAATGCTTACAAAGGGGACTGAGTAAACAGTCACTTGAGGAGTAGCTTTGAATAGAGCCCAGGAGTCAGCCAGGTGACATAACAAGCATAAAATAATCTAAGGGCTGAATGTAGGTGCAAATAATATAGTGCTGGAGTAATTCATTCTGGTAGGGGAAACAGGGAGCTATTTAAAGAGGAATTAAGCATGTGAGCTGATCTGAGGATAAGAGAACTCCAATAGGACACTTTCAACTAGGGTTGCTGGGCAGAGGACGCTGTGAGGGAAAGCATGGAATAAGCAAAGACACTGAACCACCAAAGCAAAATCAAGTTTAGCCATTTGGACTAGAACTAGGGTTCCCATGGGGACAAAGTGGAATAAAACAGTGATGAGAATGTAGAGGTCAAGTTTCCCCTCCAAGTTAAGTTATCTGAAATTTTATTATGCTAACAGTTGTCTACAGTTTGATTTTTAGCAGGAAGTGATCAAAGCAAGACACTCATCTTTTAATGGATACATTTGTCCATATTACCAAAATGGGCTGGGGCAAGAGGAGACCAAAGGCTTTTCAATCCCTGACAGAGGATGAAATTCTTCATTTGTGATGCCTGATATTTTACTGTATTCCTATTACTATGGAGAAAATATTTGAGGTCAGACTTTTGTTTGGCTCATGCTGAAACGTAATCTCAGATATCCTAATTTCATATGTTGAGTACAACAGAGTTCACGGCTGCTCTAGGATTTT
The DNA here is from genome assembly GCF_015220235.1 of Choloepus didactylus. Lineage (NCBI taxonomy): Eukaryota > Metazoa > Chordata > Mammalia > Pilosa > Megalonychidae > Choloepus > Choloepus didactylus. The sequence continues at coordinate 13,063,360 of NC_051322.1, forward strand.
CAAACCCTGGAATCGAACACTCATGTCAGAGTAACCAAGGCACACTCCCTTCTCCTGCCTTTAGGTCTCTATTAAAGACCAGATTCTATTTTCTTAAAGAGAGAAAGGTTCCTTCTCCCTGTTTATCCCATACTTTCTCACATTTATGTTGCCAGAGAAATTATCTTCAATTAACACAGAAGATTAGGCTTTTTCATCTCCCCCTGATCCTGAGCATCTATGCTCCTCCTAAAGTCATTTCACAAATTAAAATCCTCATTTTGCTCTTCTGAAGAGAAGGCACATCAGCCAGCCTGGCTCCCAGTTTCAAGTCCTTCCTCTTCCAAAAGAGCCATCGCTGTTATCCCACCACGTCATCCCTGCCCATCCCCGCCTCTCCCATCCATTTATAAGAAACCCGGGAAACTTCCCTTATCTTCCTCCCAACGCCCAGCCTCCGTTCAAGCTGTCCTCTCCCCGAAGAAAAAGAGTTCATATCAGTTAAGATAATGGGAGCATCCATCTTCAGCCAATTTTCCCCGCGAGATCTCCATACATTTGCAGTCGCCAAACTTTCTAGAGCGCGCGGCCATCTCCGCCACCCGAAGGACACGGTCCCCAAAGCCTCCCAGCGCTGGGATTCCCGGAGGGTGGCCTCACCTCGGTCCGCACACCTGCTCCCGACGTTGTCGCTCGGCGTCCTCAGGCCGCCAGGCCCCGCCCCACCCCCGGATCGTCCCGCCCCCTGGCTCGCGTCGGCGTTTCTCGCTCTCCCGGGGACGCGTGTCCCCGCCCTCGTCCAGCCCACTGCCCGCCCCCTGCATCTCTTCGGCCCACGCCCCCACCCCCCCTCCCACCCCCGCTCGCGTCCGCAACTCCGGCTCTCCCAGGGCCGCGTGTCCCCGCCCCCTGACCCGCCCCCTCCCGCCCCTGTCTCGCCTCGCTCCGCCCCCTGCCTCGCGTCGCGGTCTCGCGCTCTCCCAGGACCGCGTGTCCCCGCCCCCGGCCCCGCCTCGGGCCCGCCCCCAGGTCGCGTCGTAGTCTCTCGCTCTCCCCGGGGCCGCGCGGCCGGAGCTGCGCATCGAGGAGCGGCTACAGCGGCGGCATCGCGTCCTGAGGAGACCGGCGCTCAGCTGGACGCGCGCCAGCCGCTCCCGTAGCTGCCTCCCGCGGCCCAGGGCTGTCCCCTGGGAGCCGCCCGGGGTTTCCCGAAGGCGGCGCGGCGTGTTCGGGCAGCGAGGGGCGCGGGAACGGGGCGCGGGGGCCGCAGCCTGTTGGAGCGCCGGGGGGCGCCGGGCCAGGCCGGGCCGGGGGGAGCCCTGCGGACCCCGCGCGGGCCCTGCCCCCCGTAGCAGAAGAGTTTTCTCTAACTCTCCAATTCCCCCTCCGTTCGGGCCCGACGCTGCAGGGAGACCCCCTCGGGAGCTGCCTCAGGTAAGCCGCCTGGGTGAGGTGGGGTCTCCTGTCCCCAAGCCACAGGTCGGGGGCTGGGGAGCGGAGGATGGTGGGGGCATGTTCGTAAGGAAACGAAAAAAAAAAAAATGCAACAGGCGGGGCGGATCTGGAAACTCCTGCGTTAATGTTCTGTGCAGTGAGGAGACTTGCTCCAGACTGAAACTTGCTTAGAATCTTCACACCCGGAGACGGGCAGAGGGAGAAGCTGCTCCTTACGGCTGGCTCTGAGCTCCCTCTGGTGGCTTCTCGGGAGGCGGCGAAGTGGGGCCACAGGTGAGAGGGATCCGAGCGGAACTGCTGTTCCTCGGCCCCCGCGCCTTGTCGTGACGCCTCCTTTGAGGAAAATGACTCCTCTCACTAGTACCCGTCACAAGGACACCTTCTGATCCCATGAAAGCCAAACCGTTAACCGGAATAAAATTTGTTTTTTAAAATCCTTTCCCCTTTTACGTTTTTGTCTTGCGTCTTTATAAGGGAAATAACAAGGATAACAGGACGCTTCTCTGTATTAAGTGCATTTGAATAAAAACGTTTTTAAATAACAAAAGCAGGCCCGCCTTTGACCCTGTCGGGAAACTTATATCTTGTGCTTGTCATCGGGTGACAGTCGTTGAAATCCTAATATATGTATTTGAAAGTGTAGTGAGAACAAAAAAGAAGCATCACTTTAGCTAACCTAGATCCTATTTCATAGCATATTTTGTTATGATTCTGAAATTTCTGTTAAGTGGTTTTAGAATATTGAAATCATCGGTTTATATCCATTCCCAGCGTATCTGTAGCCTCAGAGAATCTCTTTGTTTTGTTTTCCCCCAGAAAGGAGTGTCATGAAAAAGGAACAGAAAAGAGGCATCCTTTGGTGAAAGGGGAGCTTTCTCTCCCAGTTGGTGGTTACTTCCTGATGGGAAGAGGAGAAATACCTAGGTGGCTGAAGAGATTAGATTTTTACAGTGGTACAGATGAAGATGATAAAAGACAACATGAAAATGCTTCCTCTGGGTCATAAAAGGCTAATGAGTGAGCCTGAAAAAGACAGGTTTGAAATGAGGGCAGAAATTTTTGTCTTTTGTAAACCAAGTAGGACTTTGAACACCTGTTGAGGATGTTTTTCTCCCAAAAATGGAAGAAGAAAAAGTTCTTGAAACAAGAAGTGTATAATGTGCAGAGGAGTAGCAACTGGGTCCACTCCAAGAATTCCAGTACTTCATCAACTTCTTGGGGAAACACACAAACACATCATACCTTGGTTTGGTGAATTCATCATCAGTGATGGTTTTCAATGTAGGAATGACTCTTAATTTGGAATTTTGGAGTGCTTCTTATTTTTACGTGTGTTTCTACTCTTCATGTTAGATAAAAATATATGTAAAGGAAGGAAATACTGAATTTACATTATGTCTATCTATACATATTCCTTGTGTATTGGGAAAAATTAGTGGCTTTAACATTCTTTGAAGTTTTATTGGAATCAAAACCGTGACAGGGACACAGATACACAAAGTAAGTTTTCCCTTTTTGGCAACTGCACTTGCTTTGAATGAGCCGAATGTCAGCTGGATTTTGCAGCATATATAGTTTACTATCTTTGTTTGATCAAGGCCTTAAATGTGTATTTTATAAAAACCACATGGGAAATGCATTGAATACTGTGCTTGACATGTAAAAGAAAGGAACTCCCTGATGGATCATGGCGTTAATGTTTACAGGACATTTTTTATTTTTAGCGTTAGTGATGTTTGGTTTCTCAACTTTTGAAGAATCTGTGAGCAATTACTCTGAATGGGCAGTTTTCACAGATGATATAGATCAGTTTAAGACACAGGAAGTGCAAGATTTCAGACTCAACCAAAAGCTGAAGAAAAATGTGCTTCATCCAAGTTTATATTTTGATGCTGAAGAAATCCACGCAATGAGACAGAAGTCTCGCACAAGCCATTTGCATCTTTTTAGAGCTATCAGAAGTGCAGTGACAGTTATGCTGTCCAGTCCAACATACTACCTACCTCCACCCAAGCATGCTGATTTTGCTGCCAAGTGGAATGAAATTTATGGTAATAATCTGCCTCCTTTAGCATTGTACTGTTTGTTGTGCCCAGAAGACAAGGTTGCCTTTGAATTTGTCCTGGAATATATGGACAGGATGGTTGGCTACAAAGACTGGCTAGTTGAGAATGCTCCCGGGGATGAGGTTCCAATTGGCCATTCCTTAACAGGTTTTGCCACTGCCTTTGACTTTTTATATAATTTATTAGATAACCATCGAAGACAAAAGTACCTGGAAAAAATATGGATTGTTACTGAGGAAATGTACGAGTATTCCAAGGTCCGCTCATGGAGCAAACAACTTCTCCACAACCACCAGGCTACTAATATGATAGCATTACTCACTGGGGCCCTGGTGACAGGGATAGATAAAGAATCTAAAGCAAATACATGGAAACAGGTTGTAGTAGATGTGATGGAAAAGACAATGTTTTTGTTGAATCATATTGTCGATGGTTCTTTGGATGAAGGTGTGGCCTATGGAAGCTACACAGCTAAATCAGTCACACAATATGTTTTCTTGGCCCAGCGCCATTTTAATATCAACAACTTGGATAATAACTGGTTAAAAATGCACTTTTGGTTCTATTATGCCACCCTTTTACCAGGCTTCCAAAGAACTGTAGGTATAGCAGATTCCAATTATAATTGGTTTTACGGTCCAGAGAGCCAGCTAGTTTTCTTGGATAAGTTCATCTTGAGGAGTGGAGCTGGAAATTGGTTAGCCCACCAAATTCGAAAGCATCGACCCAAAGATGGACCCATGGTTCCCTCCACTGCCCAGAGGTGGAGTACACTTCATACTGAATTCATCTGGTATGATCCCCAGCTCACCCCACAGCCTCCTGCTGAATATGGGACAGCAAAAATGCACGTGTTCCCTAACTGGGGTGTTGTCACTTATGGGGCTGGGTTGCCCAACACACAGACCAATACCTTTGTATCTTTTAAATCTGGGAAGCTAGGGGGCCGAGCTGTATATGACATAGTTCACTTTCAGCCCTACTCCTGGATCGATGGGTGGAGAAGCTTTAACCCAGGCCATGAACATCCAGATCAGAACTCATTTACTTTTGCTCCCAATGGGCAAGTATTTGTTTCTGAAGCTCTCTATGGACCTAAGTTGAGTCACCTTAACAATGTGTTGGTGTTCGCTCCGTCACCCTCAAGCCAGTGTAACAAGCCCTGGGAAGGTCAGCTAGGAGAATGTGCACAGTGGCTCAGGTGGACTGGTGAGGAGGTTGGTGACGCGGCTGGAGAAATCATCACTGCCTCTCAGCATGGAGAAATGATGTTTGTGAGTGGGGAAGCAGGGCCGGCTTATTCTTCAGCACTGAAACTGAAAAGTGTGTATCGTGCTTTGCTTCTCTTAAATTCCCAGACTTTGCTTGTTGTTGATCACATTGAGAGGGAAGAAGATTCCCCAATAAATTCTGTCAGTGCCTTCTTTCATAATCTGGATATTGATTTTAAATACATCCCATATAGGTTTATGAACAGGTATAATGGTGCCATGATGGATGTATGGGATGCTCACTACAAAATGTTTTGGTTCGATCATCATGGCAGTAGTCCCATGGCTAGTATCCAGGAAGCAGAGCAAGCTGCTGAATTTAAGAAACGGTGGACTCAATTTGTTAATGTTACATTTCACATGGAATCCACAATCACAAGAATTGCATATGTCTTTTATGGGCCATATGTCAATGTTTCCAGCTGCAGATTTATTGATAGTTCCAAGTCTGGACTTCAGATTTCTCTCAATGTTAATAATACTGAACATGTGGCTTCCATTATAACTGAGTACCATAATCTGAAGACAAGGTTCAACTACCTGGGATTTGGTGGCTTTGCCAGTTTGGCTGATGAGAGCCAGATAACCCAATTTGGTTTGGGCACTCAAGCAATAGTAAAGTCTGTAAGACATGATAGAGTTATTTTCCCCTTTGGATTTAAATTTAATATAGCAGTTGGGTTAATTTTGTGCATTAGTCTGGTGATTTTAGCTTTTCAGTGGCATTTTTATCTTTCTTTTAGAAAGTTGATGCGATGGATACTAATCCTTGTTATTGCCTTGTGGTTTATTGAGCTGTTGGATGTATGGAGCACTTGCACTCAACCCATCTGTGCAAAATGGACAAGGAAAGAGGCTGAGGCAAGCAAGAACTCTTTGTCTTCTGAAGGGCACCATGTTGCTCTTCCCGATGTTGTTATTACCTCACTTCCTGGTTCAGGAGCCGAAATTCTTAAGCAACTTTTTTTCAACAGTAGTGATTTTCTCTACATAAGGGTTCCAACAGCTTACATTGGAATCCCTGAAACTGAATTTGAAATCGACTCATTTGTCGATGCCTGTGAATGGAAGGTGTCAGACATCCACAGTGGGCGTTTTCGTTTACTCCAAGGATGGTTACAGTCCTTAGTCCAAGACACAAAACTGCATTTGCAAAACATCCATCTGCATGAACCCAGTAGGGGTAAACTGGCCCAATATTTTGCAACAAATAAGGACAAAAAAAGAAAATTGAGAAGGAGGGAGTCTTTGCCAGAACAAAGAAGTAGAATGAAAGGCGCCTTTGATAGAGATGCTGAATATATTAGGGCTTTGAGGAGACACCTGGTGTACTTCCCAAGCGCACGTCCTGTGCTCAGTTTAAGCAGTGGGAGCTGGACATTGAAGCTTCATTTTTTTCAAGAAGTTTTAGGACCTTCGATGAGGGCATTGTATGTGGTAAGAGACCCTCGGGCTTGGATTTATTCAATGCTGTACAGTAGTAAACCAAGTCTTTATTCCTTGAAGAATGTGCCAGAGCACTTGGGTAAATTGTTTAAAATAGAGGGAGGTAAAGGCCGATGTAACTTAAATTCAGGCTACGCTTCTGAGTATGAATCATTGAGGAAAGAATTATCAAAACCTCAATCAAATGCAGTCTCCCTGTTGTCTCATTTGTGGCTGGCGAACACAGCAGCCGCCTTGAGAATAAATACAGACTTGCTGCCTTCCAGCTACCAGCTGGTCAAGTTTGAAGACATTGTGCATTTTCCTCAGAAAACCACTGAAAGGATTTTTGCCTTTCTTGGAATTCCTTTGTCTCCTGCTAGTTTAAACCAAATATTGTTTGCCACCTCCACAAACCTTTTTTACCTTCCCTATGAAGGGGAAATATCTCCAACCAATATTAACCTTTGGAAGCGAAATTTGCCTAGGGATGAAATTAAACTGATTGAAAACATCTGCTGGACACTGATGGCTCATCTAGGGTATCCAAAGTTTGTGGACTAAATGCTGCAGGTCAGCAGAAATTTGCACTAATGTTTCCAGCCTAATTTGTGGATATGAATTAGAAGAGTATGTTTATTCTTGTACAATGTGTGTGTGTGCGTGTGCGCAGTCTGTTACTTGCACAAAGATTATTTTTAAAATAACACAGTTGGCCTAACAGGATTTATTTTTTCGTCATCATTTTCCTTTTTGTCTGAAACTTTTTCTGCTGAATGTTTCTGCTACGGAAGTGTAGATGAAGTTATATCATGGGATCAGGGAGTTGGGAATATTTTAAAGGTTTTGTCTAAGTCTCCTTCATCTGTAACTGTGCTGATCTATCTTGGGACCTCGAATACTGCTAAAGGTTTTGCAATTGTTGCTTTACTCGAGCTAACTTGCTTTCAAGATGGACTACAAAAGATTCTTACCTTTTTTTAAAAAAAAGTCTTGTAACACATTTATCTTGCACACACAAAAAGTTCCTTTTACTGTGTGTAATGTTTGGTGATATCACTGGGGAAATGCTGAAAGCTTCTATTAAAGCTATAGATTCCTTTTGGGAAAACAGTTGGAAATACAGAAGGAATGTGTTTTGTTTTGTTTTTTTTTTAAATCAGAAACAGTGACCTGAAAAGCCTCCTTAAAGTTTTTTACTTAGGAATAATGAGTAAGGCTTTGAACAGTTTGGGTACCAAGGGCTGGTAGATTTTTCTTTTAGACCTGTACTTGTCTGTTTAAAAGTCTCCTTGCTCGTCTTTGCTTCCCTGGAGCCACAGCTGTTTGTCATCACAGCACTCTGACCCTATCCTTTCTGTCACTGTCAGGCAAAACAATCAGCAGTTACTAATTGCTAGACTCCCAATATTTGTGGGGATTTTTCTTCCTGATGACTAATTTTCCATTAAAACTTGACATAGATTTAGAATTAAATTTCTTTTTGTGGAATTATCACTATATGACTCAAAGAAAGCAGGCCACTGCTGCCAGTGTTTTTTTTTTTTTTCTTTTGGACTGAAAACAGAATTGGAAGACTGCCTGAGTTATCTTGCATCCTTTTGAATGAGTTTACAGACTACCAGTGTCTGCAAAAGTTGAAGGCAAATGGGAGATGATGTCAGAGGCATCTGTTTCCTTTACCATCTGCATCTTGTTATAAATGAAGTCATCATAAAATGTGGTTCATTTTATTTGGGTAGGCTCTGAAATCAGAATGCTATGCCATTATAAGCCAGTGGAATAATTACAATATATTGGATGAAAACTATTAGGTAGTGTCAAGACTTGATGAAAATTGCTGTACAGATTGCTTTCTTCCTGATGTTTCATACTGTAGTTCCCCCAATTTCTAACACTTGGGAGTCTGTCAGTCTGACCTAGATAAAAGTGGTTCTTTCTCAGTAGTTTGTTATGTCAAAATGTGCCTCCAGAGTGATAAAGCTGTGGATCTGTTATGTTCCAGCTAAACCTATGTTGTCATTTTTCTTCCCTTATACTGTGAATGGACCCCCTCCCCCCCCCACACACACACAATCTACTCCCTTCCCGTAGCTCTCACTACTTTCCCTCTGTAGCGTCAAAATGAATGAAAATCATATTGTATTAATATAGGTTGAGAGGGCACTGAAGACCTGAATCTAAGCTATTATTCCCAAGGAAGATTATTTTTTCTATCTGAAGGTTATCAACAAACATGTAAAATTGCTACATGGATGAAAGCAGTGTTTCTATTATTGGTCAGAGTTTTAGTGTTTGCTTTCAGTTCTCAGGATGTGTGATCTTGAATCTGAACAAATAAAGAGGCTCTGAATCGGCAGCAGTCTTAGGTCTGATCAAGGTAAGAATTACATATGTATGCAGGTAACAAAGGAGAAAGCAGAAGCTGCTACCACTGCCTTTGTTTTAATATTCTACAGTAACAACAGCTGTAGAGAGAAGAGAACCAAATTGAGTATATGAAGGAATCGGGGGAGAGGATATGGGGGTAGGTGAGATGGAGACTAATTATGAGAATGTGTATGAGAACAAGTAAAACATGCTGTTGATAGAGACGGAAAGGCACATGCCTATCAAAATGATCTCCACAGTATCCTGACTTTCATCCCCGCATAGCAATACAGTTGAATTTCCTTTGTACCCACCTAGTCCTGCTCCAAAGGGAAATTTCATACATGTCCCTTCGTATTTGGTCCGTGGAGTCCCCCAGATCATCCCAGCTCAGCATTTTCATGGTGTTAACTTAGGAAAAATTCTAATAGCCTCTACACTTTTGCTCTTTTAACATTTTGAAAATAAAGGAGGGATTGTCACTGATTTCAATCCCTTTATTAGTTTCCCCAAATGTATGCCAAATTGGGATAAAAGCTTTTGTTAAAATTTTAGCATTCAAATCTTGAAATTTTGAAAGGATGTGTTAATTTTACTGACTAAAGTAGCATACATGTAGTGAGTGTAATTATCTGGTTAGCAAAAGTTTCAAAGAATGCAAATGTACTCAGGATGAAATAAGGCCATATTCAGAATTGAATTTACTGAAATGAAAACTGTAGAGTGGATAAAAAATAAATTAATTATAATCATAAAATCTGTTAATGAGAAGGAAGCTAAATATATAAATAGGCTTAAATTTAATTTATAGAAACCTAAGAAATCACAACTTTAACATTTCACAGCAAGATGACATGAGAATATGTATATGATAGGCCTAGACTCCAAAAAATTAAATCTTGGATTGACTTTCCTTTTTGTCAAAAATCAAAGAATTAAATGCCTGGTAAAGATGGGATAATCCTTATATATGTCAGAAGCAGGGTTTGGCTCCCCGGAAGGGCAGAGGGACCGCCATACCACACTCTGCAAATGCACTCAAAGAGGAGCTCCTCCCCTGCACTCCCACAAACACCAGTGTATCTTAAAACAAAAACTTCTATTTGGTGGAAATGCCTCCCTTCCTCTCTGCAACTTTCTTTTGGATGGCATCATTGATCAGCAGAGATTTTGATACATTGTCAAAGCTCTTAGACATTCTTGATAAATAAAATATATCACAGTCAATTATCAGTGTGAGTAAAAATTTAATGATAGTTTTAAAGTTGCTATATTTGGTTGGCTTGATTGACTCTAATCATAACTAGAAAATAGTTACTGCCTGAATTTAGGAAAAAATGTGAATAGAAGGCCATGTGTTAGAGCACCACTCAAAAAATAAGGGCACCTAAGATTCTGCGGTCTACAAGAAATGTAATATGTGGGATATTTATTGCTTATTTAAATATTGACCAAATTATGTCTGCTGTATCATCTAATATATCTAAAAATAGCTGCTAAGATAATTTTTTTCAGTAATTGACTGGTACCATTATTTCAGTTTATTTTGGCAGAAAAATATCCAAATGATTATTGAGACCTAAATGGCTTTTTGTACAAAGGATGGATGAAAGAACGTCAAACAATAGATTCTAACATGCTTTAAATAATTTGTAGAGAACTATTATTTATATCAGCTAATGTTGTATTTAGTTCAAGTAACAAATACATATATGTTTAATTGGCTGTCTTTCAAAGATTCAGCTAAGGCTTCCAAAGCATGGGTCTTTATGCTTAGTTTAGTTTAACTTTGTTTCTTTCACACCTTACCCAGTTATGCAGCAAAAAAGCATAGACCAGAGATCCTAAACTAATTTATTGGATCTATACATATAGCAAGACTCCTATTACTTAAAATGGTAAGTAAATAAAAAGAAGCTAAAAGCAGCCAATGTTATTATGGAATAATTTTTTCATAGGTCTTCTTTAGGTTTTTGAGTAACAGTGTTAGGATTTTGTGTGGGTCTGAGAAGGTAGAAGTTAGAGAATGCAGGACAAGTTAAATACTAACATCCAGTCCTACAATTTCATTCACTAACCTTGCACTCCCTAGTGATGAAGGAGCCTGGTCTCTGCTTCCCTAACTCAATGCCAAGTTCTCTCTGACCTGAATTCAGTCCATGTTATCTTCTTAATGCATTGCCCTGACTTTATAAATGTCATGAATGTCCCTGTACTATGTATCTGGCTCTGCATCTGTCCTCTTGCCATTGGAAAATCATGCAGGCAGGATATCTCTAAGAAAAAAGGAACTTCTTGCAGGTTTCTTGAGACATATTAAATAGGTGATGCATGAGATTAGAACAATGATTTTTTTTAAAAAGGGTCTAGCAAGAATTAATCACTTAGTAGGTACTACACACTGCTCCCTGAAGTTTCATATATCTCATCAAAATATTCACAGCAGCTTTCCACCACTCCCCCTCTTATATGTATATGTATATCTATATATAAAACCTCTGCAGGGAATATGTTCTTATGAAGGAATTTTGAGTATATTTGTAATTCATTCATTTATTCAGTCATTCAGGATAGTTCTTGAGTATCTACAGATAGTGATTAGAATGAGGGGAGAACACAAGAATCAACTGACCATGACCCAGCCCTTTGATGAATTAGCAGGCCGGGTATTTCAAGACTAGTAGGAATGCATCAGAAAGAGGAGAGAAGGGGTGTGTACTCCTTGAGAACCATCCGAGGAAAGGCATGAAAGACATTCTCTGCTCTGTAGTAGACATGGTTTATTTACTTCCAAAATACAGGTGGTTATGAGGAAAAAGAGTGTTATATAGTTATAAGGAGTTATTATTGGTAAATTTAGGTAGAGATTACCACCATTTTTTTCCTTAATTATGTTTTGATGCTATAATAGCTCTAAATGGTGTTATTGTCATAGTACCGCCCGTCAATGAGTAGGCCCTTCCAAAAGAGATTCAGAATGCAAATAGAACAAAAGCTCCAGTGCTTGCTGTCTTCCCATTCCCCACTCACTCAACTACCTTGACACATTTATAACAAAGAAATTTTGTCTGTAATTGAATATACAGGCATACCTTGAAGAGAAAAGAATGAGTGTGGTTTTGCAGGTGTGCATGCAGATCATTGGAATAAAGGCAATATGAGGCGTAGCTCAGTGTATATGATCCAGGACTCAGCTGGCCAGTAGCATCTCTCTTTCCACCAGAGTAACTCCAGATCCACAGTACTGGGCACAGCTCTCAATACTGGGAATGCTCTGATGAATAAAACATACACGGGCCCTACCTTCAAGGAATTTCAAGGAGTTTATAGTCCAGAGGGGACTGGGAAGCAACATGATCTTTTTCTGCTTTTCATAAAGTTCTCAGCACAAAAAAACCTACATAAAGTGGACGTGAATGTGTCTATCAATTCTGTAAACAACAGTCTATGAAATGTAATCAAATGGAATTTTTTAGGAAAAATATAGTAATGTGTCCTTTTCCCCAGTCTTAGTTACCAGGTTGCTGTGGCAAAATACCACACGATGAGTTGGCTTAAACAATTGGGAAGTCCAAAATTGAGGCCTCAGCATGGTGATGCTTTCTCCCTAAATCCTGTAGCATTCTGGTGCTGCTGTGGGAGATCCTTGGGGTTACTTGGCTTGTATCCCTGCCTCATGTCCCATTGTGATGCCCTCTCCTTTCTCTCTTTGGGCTTCTGTTGGCTTCCAGCTTCCAGCTCTTCCCCATGGCTTTTTCTCCACTCTAGCTAATTTTCTTCTGTTTATAAGAACTCCATTAATCTGGAATAAAAATCCAGTCTCATTTAGTTACGCCCACCTTAACTAAAAATAACATCTTAAATATAGCCTATTTCAAATAGTTTCACACCACAGGAATTCAGATTATGATTAAGAACATATCTAAAATGGGGTGCATAATTCAATCTACCACATCTATCTTGTAGACAATGCCAGAATAAGCAAAGAAATACTCTGAACGTAAATCTGAACATAGAAAGTAAGGTGTATGAGAATTATTCCTGTAATAATCATTTTAATTATTTTATAAAATATTTAAAAGGTTTTTTGAAATCTTAGTGTAGTTAAAACTTAGAGACAAAAGAAACAAATTATAATCTGAGCAGTTCTATTTCATAGTACATTGCTTTGATCTATTTTATATGCTCTTAAACTCTGTTTTGTTCTGACTCTCTTGAAAAAAAATGCCGTTTTCTTTCAAGTGTAGTAATACTGATAGAGAATTCCAGATGTCTCATGTTTTCAGATATCGTAAATATGTGGTGTTCTCCAATATGTCGTCTTCCTCCCTATTTCTGAACTTTGTATGTGTACATTGTTCTTAATTGAATGTGGTATAAAGAGGGAAACAGAAATGCCATCTGTGATGCTCTCCCTATCTCTGTCACTTCAGCTCCTATTACTGTCACTTTCCTTATTGTGCTAAATAAGTAATATAAATTCTTTAATTCCTGTGTTAAAATCTGGTATTCCTTTATGAGTAGTGCATAAGACACTTTTTCCCTTATTTGTTGCATGCTGCAAATAACAGACTAAACCCTTGTACTACTACACAGCAAGATTACTGTCCAATTATTATTATTTATTTGCTGTTTTAATTAAAAGATTAGTTTTGTTGTAGATTTGCTTAAATTATATGGAACTTTAAAATATGACTATTTTAGCTCTATTGAGTCATTTAAACTTGATGCCTAATATGTTTCACAAAACATTGGCAGATTTATTCATATACATGAGAACTTATAATAATAAATAATTTGCTTTTGTAAGGTACCCATGAAAAGATAAATGCACATGAAAAATGCACTTAATAAAAGTTAACCCCATGTAAACAAAATAGATGTTTTTTGCTGTTCACATTCAAACATTAACATGAGAGCACTGGCTGATTTGATGCTAACTAGAACACAGAACAATTGGCTTATGTAAACCAACAAACATGGGGTTTTTTTCCTTTTTAGATATACCACAATGAACAAAATGTACACATTGAGTCATTTCTCTTTTCACTAACAATAACTATAAAATAGTCTGTCCAGTTTATCCCTTACTTGGACAGGTATGTAGAAAGATACGTGCTTTTATACACACATAAACACTTGGCAGAATTCCATTACAATAAGCAGAAAGTTTTCACTGTATAACAAACAGGCTATACCATTGGATATTTCACAAGCCTTGTCTGTACATTTCCCCAGTTTCCTTGCTGATTTTGAAGGTGAGCATTGAAAAGGTCATATTCACAATTCTATGTAAGTTATGAGCTTTGAAATTACCTAGACCTGAGTACAATATCCAGTTCAGTATCTACCAATCGTGAGGTTTTAGGCAAATTTCTTATTTCTTCAGTCTCCATTTTCCCATCTGTAAAAATCCCCAATCTCACTGTGAGTTGAAGCAAGATTTAAATAAAACAACCTGTGAAAATTAATAGTACAGCAGTTATTTCCTCTTTGGGACGACCTCTAATTGATGAGAGAGAGAGGGAGAGCCTAGAGGGAGAGAAAAAACATGTGCAAGCAGCAAATACATGTTGATTTTGATTCTGTTATTGTATATACTCAACTAGAAGCAAACTAATGTATGAGGTGATGTGATGCACCATTTTCCCAAGTAGAAGAAACTAAAAATGTTTTCAAATAATCTGAGCGTATAAAGTGAAAATAGTCAAACATGTATTTTAATTTGTGCTAGTTGTACAGCCATGTAATATCACAATCACAATTATACAATAATATATTAATTTGTAAATCTTGCTGTTTTTCATGTCTATATTTCAATAAAATTTTACTCAGACCTTTCACTTACATCTTCAACTCCAATGACTTGGTCATTTTACTTCTGAATTTCAATAAGGTAGAGGACTTTAAAAATTATGATGTTATCACTTGAAATTTTATTCCATGTCACAGGCATCATTTGCATAACATTAAGTAGCATGATGTTATGTTAATACCTTCATTCTGTAGATATATATTTGTGATCTTATATATTGTAACTACTGTATTTTTCCTATTTTGCTTTATTTCTTATTATTTATTAGGAAGTTTGTATAAAAGTTGGGGGTGTCTAAGACCGTTTGTGAACAACATTATATTTACTCCACTGGATTTGATGGAATAAATGGAAACCAATCAGAGGTAGTGTTTTCAAATTTTTAAAGTATATATAATACATATATTGTTTGTTTAAAAATGTTTAAGAATTTTTCACCATAACACCACAAAAAGGCATCATATCAACAAAAAATTATCTATCCGGAATAAATGTTTCTGTTACTTCACACTCCATTCACAAATATTTCTTTGGTTTGGACTTTTAACAGTCAATTTGATTTCTTTCTTCCATGGCTGTAGATTGGGACTCAGGAGCAAGTTCCAGGGTTTCTTTTATGTATTACTTATTGTCCTAGAATGAAAAGACTGAATAATGTTTTCTTTCCCACTAATCTTCAATGTCACCTCTACCACATATCAAATCTCTAAATTTTATGTGAGTCTGTTTCTGGATTCTCTATTCCATTGGCCAATTTGTTTATGTCAATGACAAATTGCACCATCTTGATTATTATGTCTTTATTATTAGCCTTGAAATTTGGTAAGGCTAGTCCTTGTAATTTCTTCTTCTTTATTGTCTTGGTCTTCTTAAGCCTTTGCTCTTCCATGTATATTTTAGAATCAGTTCCACAAAACAAACAAATGTACAAAAAAACAACAACAAAACATTATAAATGCAAATTCATTTCATCGATTTTGGGAGAATTGACCTCTCTGTATTACTGAGTAAGGCATGTTTATTTAATATGCCCCTCAGTTTGTTTAATACTTGTTCATCCTTTGATGGATTAAATATGTGCATTTTATATATTGTTATTATAATATGTATATACTAAATATAGGGTATACTTTATGTTCTGTTGCTACTATATAGAAAATGAATTGAAGAGACTTTATTAAATCCTCAGAGAAAAATCCAGTCATAAAACATGTATAAAATAAATTATCTGTTTTACTGACTCATAGTTCAAATTCTGTTACTTTTATTTTACAATTCATATCTTAAACTCTGTATTATATTATTTCTTACTTGAATTTTATCTTGCCCCTAATGACTAAATAAATAAGGAACGAAAGAAATACAAAACAAGAAAAAGTCTAAAACCCAGGGGATTTGATTGAACAATTTTAGAACTGCTTTCAAACATAACATGAAGAAAGAACTATAATCCCATGTGGTCAGAATTTCTATTGCTTCTCACTGGTACAAAGTGTCTCTATAGAAGACTGGTTCTGCCAACTCAACAAATGAAACTTGTCTAGGGGACCAGAATCGCATGCTTAGCCTGTATTCTGCCCAGTGCAAATTGGTGCTCTGTGTACAAAAGTCCAGTTCATTTTAGTTCACGTTTTATGCTTAGTTTTACTCTCAAAATCACAATCCACTGGGCCATTGTTCTGGGTCTAGAAGGGCTGCCCATTAGGTACATATTATGCTAATTAGGTGTATATTATGCAGAATCGACAACCATCTCCCCAAAAAACCACTGGGCACTTCTGTTGATCCTGAATTTCTACCCTGAAATCCCCTCTTCAAGGTACTTTTATTTCAGGTGTTTTCTTGTCTTTTCATGCACACAGGATTATTTTGGGGGTCATGCTGAACCAACTTCTCAGATCTCTCTTCTTTCAGATTTTGAAAAGATAGGTTGGTTACGGGTCAGTTCACTTTCAAAACTGTCTAGGCTCCTTCAGTAAAGAGACCAGCGAGTCTCACAGTGATTGGCTTTGTAGCCTAAGCAAAGGTGAGGGGCCTTACTTTTCTCAACCAACAAAAGATTCCTTCTCTCAAGCCAATAGCACCAATTAATGGCAAAACTAAGATTATGTTAAAACCGTTTCTTTTGCTTGTCTCTTGGTTTTGAGGGAAGGGGAACAGTAGAAATTACCTTCTTCCTGGATCAGAACAATTCAGAAATTCAAACAAAAATCACAAATGACTAATAATTATTAACATGATCAATCTCTATTAATTACATAAATAAAAATTAAGATGAAGCCAATATAGCATCTTAGTTTATACACAATAAAAGAAATACTCATTTTGGTAGACATAGCCAAAGTAAATTGTTGGCTATTACTTTGGTAATATAAAAGTATATCCTTTATTAAAAGCAGGTTTCTGTTTTTTGAATATTTAAAAGACCTACCTCCACCCTTGGCCAAGCCTGCTTTTTGGTCTAGAATATCCATTTCAAGAACCTTATCTCATAGGAAAAAATTTTGGGGGGAAAAAAAAATTTATATATATATATATATATATATATATATATGCTCATTATAGCATCATTTATAGTAGCAAAGCATTTAAAACTTCCTAAAGGTGCAAACAAGTATCAATGAAGATGTGTATTCACGAATTAGAAAAATTATTTTGACAAATTATTTACTTTTACAAATTTGTACACCACTGGCTTATAAATTGATCTCATTTTAGATTGAATAAACCCTATATTTATATACTATATTAGGGTAAACTATATCAAATATTAACAGTGGTTACCACTGGGTGTTGCAGTGTCTGGCCAGTGCTTTCTTTGTTTTTAGCTTATGCTCATCTTTACTTTCCATTATTTCTATGATTATCTACATACAATAGAAGAAAAAATAATAGAAGAAAAAAGTAAATAAAAACTAAATAAAGGAAAACACAAAAAGTATTCTAAAAAGAATTAAATATAAAATTCAGAAAAGGAATTTAAATGGCTAGTAAACAAATGAACAACTGTTCAACCTCAAAAAAAAGGCAAGGTCACCTTGAAATGAGATTTTTTTTGCCAATAAATAGCAAATTCCCATATATGAAAAATAGGGCTTTAAGCTATTGGCTTGAGAGAAGGAATCTTTTCTCATGAATAATAAATGGCAATAAATATTAAAAGCTTAAAAAATGAAAACAGCCTTTCCTCTACATTTCCCAAGTCATGTTAAGCTCCAAACAATCTATTGTATTACTTTAATTTAAAAACATATTTAAGATGAAATGTCTTAGAGCTTTGATAATTAAATTTATTTTTGTGAAATTTCTCTTTATAAATAATAGACATAGTACATATGTCATTTCTTTTTTCCTTTCTTTTCCCCCTTTCCATTTTCCTCCCTCCTTTCCTTCCAAGACCATTTATGAAATGACAATTATAGGCTACATGTTAGTAAATAATGACAGGGATCTAGATTTTTCCAAGAAATAGCTATAGAAAAGAAATGACCAAAAAATGTTTAAACTAGTCTTCCCTAGCCCACCAAAGGGACTGATAAAAAATAAGGACTCAGCATCAATCTTATAAAAAGAACAGGGTTTTTTTAAGGTACTGTGAATGAAAAAGGAAGTAGAATATCAAGAAACGTGACTGTAATTATTTTAAACTACTTGTCACTCCTGATTTCCTATTTCTTGCCCAGCTTTTGGGACAGGATCTTCTCAATGTCATGGTTTCCCATTTAGGACGGATGGTGATGGCAGTAGATATGTTCACTTTGAGTATATCTTATTTACTTCTGGGTCCTCTGTTTCAGTTGCTTGTTTAAGAGGGGCACAGTGGAG
This sequence comes from Choloepus didactylus, assembly GCF_015220235.1. Taxonomy (NCBI): domain Eukaryota; kingdom Metazoa; phylum Chordata; class Mammalia; order Pilosa; family Megalonychidae; genus Choloepus; species Choloepus didactylus. The sequence goes on from NC_051322.1 coordinate 13,081,566, forward strand.
CAGACCCACCATGTTGCTGGGGAATTAGTTCTTTTAGTGTGTTTTGTTCATGTTTGCCCTTGCTTGAGAAGTGTGCCATTCTTTCTCATTGTGACATTTACTGTAAATGCTGCTCAGTAAGAATGTGACAGTGTTTAGGGTTTGAATTTCAAAACTTTAACAAGTTTTTTTAACTATCTATGTAATAGTCTTGTCAAAGTTTCTTTAGGAAGGAACTGAAAACAAACAAACAAAGTTGGTGATATTATAAGACATTTTATTATTTTTCTCTTTCCCCATCTCCATTTACCTCTATTGTTAATGAGAGATAGAAAAAGAAAGAGAATAAAATGGTCAAAATCTCAGCCAGCTCCTGGTTTTGTAGGGCTTATGGGACAAGGCCCAGGCCCTGCGCCCCCCATTTCCGCCTTCATGGGTGTAAGTATATCAAAGCAGTATTTGAGAGTCATAAACAAATAGATACAAACAACAAGAGTGCCGCTTAAATAATTCTGAGGTCATAAGCTTTACTATCTTAAATTCCTTGTTGGAAAGTCTATGTACTCTATCATCTTTAGTTATGATAACAAGAAGTCAGACTATGTGAAGAGTCCAGTCCCAAGCCAGAATTCTGCATGTGATCTTTCAGGTCCAGCTATAGGCAATTAAAAGGTTTTTCCTGGCAGGTGTCACAGGGCGAAGTGTCCTCTCCCCGCCTCCCACCCCAACCCAAATCAGGCTCGGTGCACAGCCTGTGCATTACAGCTTCTGGAGGAAGTGCAGTCAGGAATGCAGGCCTCTTGAACTGGCCATGCTCTTACACATATCTGCATTCCTAACCTGGGCACTTCCAGACAGAGGTCTTACGGGGTGGAGCTGGGCCATTGGTTAAGGCCCTTCTCAGGCACCTCTGCTGAGACCTCCTTGGGGGGAGGACTTGAAGACATTTTTCTCTACTCTGACTAAATACTCGGTACTTTTTTACTCCTAGCCACTCTCCCTCTCATTCCTCTGGCCCCAGGGCCCATAAAATGGCGGCCTGTTGTTTGGGACTCACTTGGCAGTGACACAAGATCTCCATGGGCACCTTGACCTTAGAGACAACGTCTCCCTGGGCTCAGATCCATCTGACCCTTATCCAGGGCCAGGCCATGGAGAAAAGTGGACCTCTGGGGAGCCAGTATCTTTTTCTGTTTAGCCTCTTGCTTGTATTATCACAGTAACTAAACAAAATCTGAATTGTTGCTTTCATTCCGGCTCTTGTCTTAATTGACCACCTTGACCTCTCTGACACTATAGGTCCCAACTGTTAGACCCGCTGCTCTGCAGATGAGGCTGAGGATAACTGTGAGGCTTCCCTGCTCCTCTGGTGGGTGAGAGTCTCCCTACCATAATAGCTGCTCATTGTCTGGCATTACAGATTCACTTTATCAAGAAACTACATCAATAACAAAATTATTTTTCTTTTCTTAATATTATAAGTAATGTCCTTTTCTGTCATCATCCAAAGTAATTCAAAGAGGTAAGTATTCATTGTGTGTATGTGTATGTGGGTTTGTGTGTGTATATTTCTATTTTAACTTTTATACAAAGCAGTGTTTCCTTAGTGTTTCCAACCGGAGATGGGCATTACGGGTGGTAAAGGCGTGGGAAAGTAGGGGTGCTTTCTTGTGAATGTGTTGATTTTCAACCCCTTCCTACCATAGTACTTGTTTCAAATATTTCATTTTGCTTGGTAAATAAAATTTAATTACACTGGAAACTAAAATGTTCTTGGGGTCAGAAGTTGATGAACAGCAGTAGAAAGTTATTTATTTTAATTATTTAAACTGAGTGAATTTTCCTCATCTCCCAGGGTGAAATAGTTACAAAAGAAGGGTTATAAAATCCCCTCTGTAACAACAGATAATAAAATTCTTGCTTTCCTTGGAGGATATACCTAAATGGGAAAAACAGTTAACAACAGTTATGAAACAATATGAGTTCCATGGGAGAACAGAAGATGGCATGAATATTGAATGGATTTCACAAACATGATACCATCCTGAGATGTGTGTTGAGAGGTGAGTTGGGGGAAAAAACAGAGAGCAACTGTTACATGAAGTATGTTGAACCTTGCTCAGTAGGGAGGGTTTGGGGAAGGAGGTTCAGTTGAGTCAGGAGATGTTTTACGGAGGAAAGAAGTGACACGATGATGAAAGTACCAGTATACCTTGGCAAAGAGTTTGGATTTTATCTTAGAGGAAATCAGGATTTTTTTAAGAAGTTTAAACCAAATACTTGCATTTTAGAAAATAACCCTCACTATTCCAGGAAATACAGGTGAAAGAGAGGTGTAACTTTATAAGACACTCACAGACTGTTTTCTAACATGACTGTCCCTTTGGGTTTCCACAAACCGTGTTCCAGCTGCTTTGCATCCTTCTTTGTCAATATTTGATATATGCATTTTTTTAAAAAAATTGACATTCTAATAAGTATGTGATATTCATTTGCACTTCCCTGATGGCAAATGATATTGAACACTGTTTTATATGCTTATTTATTACCAGTGTATCTTCTCTGGTGGGGTTTCTGATCAAATCTTTTGCCAATTTTCTTTTAAGTGGGTTGTTTTCATCTTCTTTATTGCGTTTTAAGAGTTCTTTCTATATTTTGACTACGATTCTTTATCAAGTAGGTGTTTTGCAAATATTCCCCCCAATCTGCAGCTTATCTTTTTATTTTCTTAAAAGTGTATTTTGAAAAGCAGAGCTTTAATTTTTATCAAATTTAATTATAATTTTTTTTTTATCTATTTTTGCATCACATATAGGAAATCCTTTCCTAACCCCAAGTTACAAAAAAAAAATTCTCCTGTTTTTACTTCTACAAGTGTCTAATTTGGGATTATCCATGTAAGTCTTAGATCCATTTCTGGTTAACTTTTATGTATAGTTTGAGATATGTATAAAGTTATTTTTTAACATATGGCTGTCCATTGTTCCAGCAACATTTGTTGAAAAGTGACTTTTTTCCATTGAATATTCTTTGCACCAATATTGAAAATTAATTGACCACATATGTTGGGGTCTCTTTTTTACTGTATTCTATTCCATTGTTCTGTATGTCTATACTTTTGTTGATACCACATTGTCTTGATTACTGGAGCTTTAGAGTGATTCTCAAAATCAGGTAATATGGATTCTCCGATGCTGTTTTAATTGTTTTGCCTATTTTATTTCTTTTACTTTTCCATGTAGATTTTAAAAATCAGCCTATTATTTTCAGTCACAAATTTTGGTGGGATGTTGTGTGGGATTGCCCTGAATCTATCTCAGTTTAGGGAGAATTGACATCATAGCAATAGTAAGTCTTCTCTGTGAACTTTATCTTTCCATTTATTCAAGCCTTTTTTGATTTGTAGTTTTGTAGTTTCCAGAATACAGATCCTGCACATATTTTGTTAGTTTTTTCCTAAATATTTCATTAAATAATGCCATGAAAGTGGTACTTTTAAAAATTACATTTCTACTCATTTGTTGTTAATATATAGAATGATATATTCATTGTCGTTAAATATTCTGATACTCTCCATATTTTCATCCTCGTAGGACATTACTATTATTTTTTATGTAATCAACATCAAAATTATTTGTTTCCACATATGTGTTCTTTCCTTTGCACTTCATTTCCTTCTGCATTACTGAATTACCATATGGGATAGTTTCCCTCTGTCTGAATACAACCTTTACATTCTTTTATTGTGAGTCTGATGCTGATGAATTCTCTGTTGTTGTTGTTCTGAAAATGTCTCTATTCCCTTTTGATTCTATGGGAATATGTTTGATGATATAGAATTTATATTACTAGTTATATTTCAGCATTCTAAAGTTATTATTCCGGTATCTTTTGGCTTTCATTGTTTCTGTTGAGAGGTCTGCTGTTAAATCCAATTGGTCCCTGTCATTTATGCCATAGCTGTTATATGTATTACATCTATATACCTTTTAACCCCCACAATATAATTTTGTAAGGTTCTTTAAATATTTATATATTAATCTTCATTTTGTAAAGGTTAAGAGGGAAAATAATAATTATATTTACCTATATATTTACCATTTCTGATGTTTTCTCTCCTTCCTGCACATCTGAGTTTCTGTCTCTTATTTCTGTTTTGCATAGGCAAAAATCAATGACTAATGGGGACTTGGTGGGGAAGTTCATCCAAACATATATGTCACCTATTTACTCAGGGCAAGTTCTCATCTAGCATACATTCTCCTGTGCATTATTTTCAATTATTTGAAGTAAATTATATTTAAAAAGTTGATGATACTCAATTCATTGAGTTATCAAATGAAATAACGTATACATGATACTTAGTATACTGCATAGTTCTTATAAGTTCTTAATAAATGGAAGATATTTTGCAGTTTTGAAAATTTACTTGCACTATCTTTTCATTCCTATTGGGTAAATACCTAGGAGTGGAATGGCTTGGTTGTATGTTGTTTGTGCATTGGATTTTAATATTCATCTTTATTAATTTTATCCTGAAAGCACATACAAGGTATCCTTCCTCACAGATTTCTTATTAAATGCATCACAATAAATAATAAGTGTATCCCTCTCCCCACCCACCCAGACCTTACCCATAGAGCAACATAATGAGAGCCAGCCCAATTGTCCTATGCAAGTACCTGGACAACCTTTAGGCAAGGGATGAGGAAAAATGATTTTTCTCTGCTTATGAAGGGGAAGCTGGCAGCTGTACCCCACCCCTCCTGAAAATTACTCCTTTTTACTCCAACCCTTTGCTATATATTTAAACTCTCCCCAAAAGCCACATAGCTGCGTCTGACTCAGCTTTTTTGACCTAAAGATGTCGTCAGGTTCCTCCGTGCAATGTAAATAGCTAGGAAGATAGCTGCTCCAGCCTTCCTGACACCTTGGGGTTTTAACCTGGAACCCAGTTCCAGCTATAACCATTTGGCCCTTGTTAGGATGTAAGAGAAGTTTTACTATCCTTTTGGATCAGAGCAATCAACTCGAAAAATGGTTACAGATCTAATTCTCATGACAGTGGAGAAATTTCTAAGAGGTTATGGCTTTTTACTGAAATACTGAGAAGTCCAGGGAAGTTTTATTTCCCCACAATGTATATGCTTAAAATTTCCAGAAGCTGCCGAACTGTTTTCCAAAGTTGTTATACCATTTTACATTCCCACAGCAGTGTATGAGAGTTCCAGTTCCTCCACATTCTTTCCAGCACTTGATATAATCAGTCTTAAATGTAACCATTCCAGTGAATGTGTAGTTTTTTAAGATGGAAGCATAGACTATTGATTTGAAAACTTTTGACTTTTCTAATATGAGAATTTTTATGCTATCCATTTCCTTTTAAGCATTGATTTAGCTGTATACCGTACACTTTGATATAGCATGTTTTCATTTTTATTCCATTGAAAATATTTTTAACTGTTCTGCTTTTTTTTTCATTAGGTCATGAGTTATTATGAAACGTGCATTTAACTTTGAAATATTTTGGAGTTTTCCTCAGTATCTTTCTTTTATTAATTTCATAATTTAATTGTGGTCACAGAAAACTCTTTGTATGGTTGCAATACTTTTATATTTATTGAGAATTCTTTTTTGACCCAAGACTTGGTCTATCCTGATAAATGTGCTGTGTACACTTAGAAAGAATGCATATGCTGATATTGTTGGGTGGAGTATTTTATAATTGTTAATTAGGTCAAGTTAGCTAATTTCTCTTCAACCAGAAGGACTTGCTTAAAATTTCTTGTAATGTGGGTTTGCTGACAACGCATTCTTTCCTTCTCCCCCATCAGAAAATATTTTTATTTTGTTTTCATTTTTGAAAGATGTTTTCATTGGAAATAGAACTATAGGTTGAAAATATTCTGGACTTTTTGAAATGTTATTACACTGCCTTCTAGCTTCCATTGTTTTTAATGAACAGTTGGCAGATATCTTTATCATTGCTCCCCTGTATGTAAAGTGTTTTCTGATTTATCCCTTGTTTGAAGATTTTCTCTTTGTTTTATTTTCAACAGTTTGTCTATGATGTACCTAGGTTTTCTTTGTATTTATTCTGCTTGAGATTTGCTGAATTTATTGAATTTGTAAATTAATGTCTTTCACCAAATTGGGGAAATTTTTGTCCATTAACATTTTAAATATATCTACGTCCCATATTTTCCTGATTGTTCTTCTGGAATTCAATTTATAAGCATGTTTAGCCTTCTGCTTTTGAAGGATCACTGAGGATCGATCTCTCTCTTTTTTTAAAAAAACTTCTTTTTTGGTCCCTTATTTAGTTTAGATAATTTCTATTTAAAGATTTTCATGTTTACTGTCTTTTACTTCTCTCATCTCCAGTTGGTGCTTAACCTCATCAAGTGATTTTTTTTTTTTAATTCAGATATGACATTTTTCAGTTCTAAAATTTCCATTTAGTTGTTTTGTGTGATTTCTAATTCTCTGTTAATGTGTTCTATGTGTTCTGTCATCACAAACATATTTCCTTATGTTCTTGACATAGTTTCATAGATGCCAGTTCCAACATCTGAGTCATCTTATTTTTGGTGTCTATGGTTGTTTTTTTTTCCCTTGAGTATTGGTCACATTTTCTCATTTTGTTGTACGTCAACTAATATGCATTTCATCCTGGGGACTGACTATAATATGTCACAGTGACTTTGGATTCAGTGTATTCCTTCAGAGAGAGTTGACTTTTTGTTTTGATTTGTTTGAGCAGGTAAACTTGGCTAAACTCAAAGTCTAAACTCTGCGTCTGCTGCTTTGTACAGCAGCTGAATTCTCTCTGCTATTCTTTTAACCTCATTTAATTTATTAATTAAACCAGCATTTAGTGCTGCCTCTCTGTTTTTCTTCTTTCTGTGCTCTTCTCACTCGTAAATTTTCCAACATCAGTGGTAGCCCTGAAATCTGCCTTCTGTTTTTTAAGACAATAAGACTGTACCTTTCTGACTAAGTTTTAGCCACTGCATTTAAGATAGAGGCACACAGGTGTTTTCAGGGTTAAAATAATATTTATTTTCTTAAGCTCAGTGATGAGAGCGTGTGTGCTCACTTTTCCATTTATACTTTTAAATTTTTTGTTGTAATAACATATATTCAACTTAAAATTTTCCATTTTAACCACTTTCAAGTGTATACTTCAGTGGTATTGCTAGTATATCTTAAGACTGTTTTATCTTGTAAAGAGCTTTCAGTTTACTAGATGATAGTACATAGTGGACAATCTTCAATGATAACGAACGTTAGCATTGGAAGGAAATTTTGTGATCACATATTCCATATATGCAAAAAATAGGAAAGATTGGGAAATAGTCAGTCATAACATGGACATATGAAATCATCCTTAAAAGTTGCCCCAGTGTTTACTTTTTTCCTTTATTAGAGAAATTGTGAGTTTACCAGTGTTTACTTTTAAGCAAAAACAATGAATATTCTAAATGGTCATGAATGCATTTTATTTCATATTATATTTTAGACAGCAAATTTGTGTTTTAAAGGCTAAATATTTCTTGAATATGATAGCTTATTCCTGCAAAATGATAATGTACACATAGATTCGTAACCTTCCAGTTCTGTATAATTTATAGCTAAACTTGGACAAATGAGTGGATTTTCCATCCACTATATTTTTATTCTTACTAGCAACAAATTAGAATAAGAATGTTTCTTTATCATCATGTCTCAGATTTCTTGAAACTGTAGGTTTATCTTGCTAGCAGTGCCCTCTGGATACTAATCATCAGTTTTCCGTTTGACTGCACTTCTGTGATACTTCAACAATCTTGAAATAAGACTCAGACCCAGGATAACCTCTTCAGCCTCTTCCAAACAGAAAATACCCTCAGATAAAAGAAAAATATCTCCCAAAGACACTTCTGAAGGTTTTTGATATGTTAATATAACTATTCACAGCTTTTAGAGACCATTCAGCATAAAGCGCCATACATATTCAAACAGTCTCCAGGTAAAGAAGCATCCTTGAAAGTAGTCTTTTGCTTTCAGTAAAGAACTGGGACACTTAATGCAAAAGAGGATGATTCCCAGGTCTCATCATTAATCTTGCTACTTTTTTCTCCAGTTCATTTTTATCTTTCACAGAACTGTAAAAGCAAGCCCCAAATTGATAATCTTAAGGGCTTCACAAAGTATCTAACCCTCCTCAACACAGATTGTTATTGTTATAGTAATATTTTGTCTTTATTTTCATTAAAGATGAACTTTAATTACTTTCTATTGGTGATTATGGTATCTCTTAAAGTCACTGAAATATTCTTTTTATAAGAAATTTATAGTTATGTTTACTATATTGTTATCATAAGAGATATTAAAACCAGATTGAACCTTTGCAACTATTGACAATACTATTAATGGTTTTTCCTAATTAAATGAAGTTGATTTTGTACTAAAAATTAGTTGGAAGTTTGCAGAAAATGAATACTTGAGAAAATATTGGGGTGGGTGTCTTCTAGTTAGAATCTTCTGATTACTTTGGAAACCTGTCCTCAATGTGGTCATAGAAAAAGGCTTTCTAACTGACTCAGAATTTACCTGCATGGGTCCACTTCCAGTAAGGGCCAAGTAATCTCATATTTAACCAGCTATCCCATAGATAACAGCTCTAAAGTCTAGAGAAAATATAAAAGAGTGATCAAAAGGTGACAGAAATAGGAAAGAAGTTCATCATTAAAAGAAGGGAATTTTACTAGTGATTTTTCCATTTTCACCACTCAGAGATTGCAGGCAGGCCCAGTCTGCACCATGCTTGGTGACTAAAATTCCAATGAAATAACTTCACTGGAAAGTGAATGAAGAAACTGGTAAACAAGGAATCAGAGAAAAGGGGTACGGATTCTATATATAAACTTGGCCCAAATACTGGCTGACCCCTAACAGGACAGAGTTTTAGCAGTCAGTCGACATAAGGATAAAATAACTAAGATTTGACCTGCTACTCAAAAGGCAGTGTACACATTGAGAACAGCCAACTTTATTGCCTACTAAATACAAAACAAAACAAAAATGTATCTTAGAACTAAAATAACAGAGTTCAGATCCTCCCCAACATAATTTTCACAATATTCCAGATATAATCTAAAATTTCCTAATGTATGAAGAAATATAGACAGGTTGCCTGTACTTAAGATTGAAGACAACCATTTTATAGTGGCTGATGAGAAAATCAAGATGTTGGAATTAGAAGACAAGGATTTTAAAGCAGATGTTATAACCATGCTCCATGTTGTAACAGGAAATTAGTTTGCAATGCCTGAAAAAATATCAGCAGAGAAATGAAACCTATATAAAAGAGCCAAGTTAAAATTCTAGAGCTGAAAAATGTAATTTTTAAATATAAAAATTATACTGGATACAGTTAACAGAACAGTGGAGATGGCTGCGGAAATAACCAGTGAATATGAAGATAGATTAATAGAAATGATCTAGTCTGAATGGGGAAAAAAAAGATTAAAAAATAAAGTATTAGTGACCTGTGAGGCAAAAACATACATGGGTACATGGAGTCCCACAAGGAGGGAAAGAATGGAACAAAAAATATTTTAAGAAAGAATGGCTGAAATTATTTCAATTTTGTTGAAAGGTAGAGATTTATAGATTCACTGAGATCAGGAAACCTCAATCTAGTGCCCCCTAGGCACACCATAGTCAAAATACTATAAACCAAAGATGAAAAGAAAAATCTAAAAGCAATAAGAGAAAAATGGCACTGTGTAATGGATAGGGAATAATATTTCTAATGACTCCTAACTTCTCTTTAATGACAACGGAGGTGAGAGAATATTGGGCCAGCATCTCTGGAGGGCTGAATGAAAAAAAAAAGTCAACCCATAATTCTATATCCAGTGAATGTGTTTCAGGAGAAAGGAGATGTAAAGATATTTTCTTAAGAACTGAAACTGAAAATTCATCACCAGCCCACTAGAGTTATAAGAAATGCTAAAGGATATTCTTCAGGCTGAAGGGATATGAAACAGATGGAAACTTGGATATTTCAGGAAGGAATGAAATCCATCAAAAATGCTATCGCATCTTCCTTTCTTTATTGGCTGGAGAATGGGGGTGAAATTCAGATGAAAAAAGAGAAAAAGTGATGCATTTGTTTATAAAGTTAAAAAAATAATTGTATAGCATAAAACATCATACAGTCACAAGTAAAAGGGCAAATAGGACAAACATATTTGCAACTTATAGTACTATAAAGGACCAATAACCCCCTAATATAGAGAGAACTTTTATAAATGAGAAAAATAGATTGAAGAAACATATAACAATGGGAACAAAAGCAGACAATTCATCAAAAAATATTTAAAAATATTTAAAAACATGGAAAGATGTTCAGTCTCTCTCCTAGTCAAGGAAATACATATTAAAATTATTATGTCCCTTTGGCAAAACGTATAAATAATAATGCTCTGTTAGCAAGGCTGGGGGAAACATGAACTATCATATATCTAATGATAATGAGAATTGGTGAAATACCTTTGGAAGGGAATTTGTAACTATCTGGCAAAACTACCTATGTGATAACCTTTTGACCCAGGAATGTAAATTCTAGGATTTTACTCTGAAGATGCATCTTATCCAATACAAAAATACATAATACATCTGTATTTTTAAATACTTCATATATATGTATTTATAAGACATTTCATAAAATAATTATTCTATATTCTGCCTTTTCTTATTTAAAAATAAAGCAACCCAGCATACAGTTTACCCATGGATTTCATGTTGATCTAAATGAAGGAAAGTAACCCTGAAAAAGAAGCCTCTAGCTGCAATACTGTCCTATCTTTATAACAAATATTGGCGATACACGTAAATATATACATGTATTAGTAGAATGAGCACAGTGAAAATTATTTCCAAAAAAGAAATTTATTTTTCTAAAACTTCATTTAAACATACCTGTTTCTACGTATATTTCCTTATTTTCATACAATTTTTCATTGGTGATCTGGAATTTAGTTCTCTGGTGAAAAGGAATGCATGACGGTTTTGCTGGCCTTTGTTACATACCTGTTTTGCAGAATGTTAGGTGATTATGTTTCAGGACCTTGGCCTCACCATTATGTTAGGGCGTCAGGGTGAGGCTCTCTTCTGGAGGGAATGCTAGCTTCCATTTTTAATTATCCTAGGAAAAGGTGAATCATGCATCTGGATGGGCTGTAGTAAACATTTCCTCATTCTGTTGGGTCATAAAGTGCCTTTGGAAAAGTCAGAACCATCCCTAAGCAGAAAGTGAGCTGCCTCCTGCCATGCTTAGAGTTAGGCTGGCTCAAAGCAAGGCATCAGGTCTGAAACTCTGGGGTTGGTTTATCTTCCTATTTTCCCAGGCCTTCAGTATAGTCATGTTAAAATTCTATCCAGGGTTCAGTTTTGCTTTGAGGAATTAAGGAGGACCTTGCCTGTCCATATTTCAGGTGGAGTAGTTGTGAGCTCTGTCCAAGGATGGATGGGGTCACTAATATGGTCCCAAGCTGAAGACAATGCCATGAGGACAGTGGTGATGTCCGTGGAATGGTGAGGAGGATTTGAAGTTTTCACTGGGCATAGAATTCTAGATTTACTCTTCTTTTCTGAGTACTGTAAGGATATCATTTCATTGTCTTCTGACTTGCATATTTTCTGACAGCAGGTCTGCTGTATTCTTACCTCTTTTTATTAAGTATACAAGCTATGTAATGTGTTCTTTTTCTTTGGCCACCTTTAGCATCTTCTCTTTATCTTTGTTTGCCCACAGTTTGCATACAGTTTGTGATTAGCTTCATGTTTGTTTTGTTTTGTTTTTTAGTATTTACTCTGCTGTGTGCTCTCTGAGCATCTTGTATCTGTGTGTAGTTTCATCAATTTCTTTATTTTTGGAAAATCATGGTCACTATCTCTTACTGTATTCCTTTTGCCCTGTTTTCTTTCTCTTTTATTTCTCAGATACCAATTTTATGTATTTTAGATCATTTAATATTTATATCCTGTTGTTTTTTTCATAGCATATCAGTCTGGGTAATTTCTATTGACATATCTTCAAGTTCACTAATTCTTTCTTTAGCTATGTTGAGTTTACTGACATGCCTTCAAAAGCATCTTCATCTTTGTTATTCTTTTAATATCTAGAATTTCCTTTTTGGTCTTTATTATTTTTTTTCCATTTCTCCATCATAATTTCCCATTCCTTTATGTCTGCTGACCACCTTTTTCACTGGAATTTTTGACATATTAACCATAGTTATTCTAAATTCCCTTCTTCTTGTTCCAACATCTGGTACTTCTCTCTGATTCTGTCGATTTATTAGTCTCTTGACAGTGGGTTGTTTTTCCTTGCATTTTTGTGTGTTTCATAATTTTTACTAGAAAGTAATTTGTAGTACCATAGATACTAAAGTATAGATACATTTATGCATGAGGACTTGATTGAATCTAGACACAATTTGAGCTGGGCTTGAATTTATTATTGCAGGGTTTATCTTTTGGGCATGATTGGCTTCAAATTCTTCTTACATTACCTTATTCATTGAGTGGGGGATAGGTTCCTAGTGATTTGTTCTTATTGCTCATATTTCATCCTCAGCTTTATCCTTCCATGTGGACCTATACCTTAGAGAGAATATCTCTTAAGGCTCTTGCCCTGCCACCTGTTTTACATTTGTTCAGTGCTGCTAGATGGGATGGAGGATGCAGGTTTTATGCTGTCTTGGTCAAGTCTCAGTTTAGTCAGGCCCTGTGGCCCTGAGTCTCAAGGATGGGGCTTTCTCAATGATCCTTACCCACCCCAGCAATAGGACATGTGATGACCAGAGCCACAGATGCTTTCTGGTTCTTTTCTTATGTATAGATGGTCTTTTTATTTTATTTTATTTTTCCTTTTGCTTCTCCCTTCTCCTAGCCATGGTGGGTCTTCACCTGTGCCCTGCTGGTGATGATGTTTTCTGCCCTTCCCTTAGTGGCTTGAGGCTATGTTTCCTGTTTCCTGTGGGTGAAGTATCCAGGCAGGATGTTCTGTCTGTTCTGTGTAGGGAGCAGCTCATCAACCCCAGTGCTACACAATAAGAGGGGCTCTATCTGTGTTCCTGCTCTGTCCCCAACCTTTCTGTGAGTACTCAGTGGGAGTTCCTGGGAGATAGACCTCATTATCTCTAGAGAAAAACCTATGAGTGAGAGCAAACTCCCCTTGAGTCCCAAGGATTATATCCTCACTAGCCCCTATTCAGCCTGTACCCATTCATTAAAATATGCTTGTGTGACAGCTTTGTCTTCCCCTCGTTTTCTCCCACAGGTGAGTCATTCAGATAGTGAAGGGAATAACTTTTTCTTTCCTCAAATGCATCTCAACTTTTTGTGAGGTTAATTTTCCCTTCCTCCTTTCTCTCTGCCTTTCTTTCTCCCATCTTCCGTCTTCCATTCTGTCTCCCATTAGAATAGAATTTACCTTCTCTTTCATTCATACTTTTCTTCCCTTACTCCATCCCCTCCTCTTCTTTATTTTTCCCCCATAAACTTATATTTCTATAGATACTTGTTGAATAATAGTATTTTCAAGAACCAGTGAAATGCACTGGAGAAAGAGAGGTGAATGCTATATGGTTTCAGACATCTTGAAGCATTTCTATTCAGGCAAATTATCTTTAAGAAATACAATTGCATACTATGTAATATATTTTATTCATATATATACATATAAATAAATACAGCACATCATATTATGGTACCTTTTATAATGGCCGTATGAACAAGGACTATGGGAACACAATGGAGAGATTGATTAAAATAGCCAATGGGAGACTTTGCAAAATAATGCATAATTGGATCTGGATCTAAAAGTTTAATAAGATATTTTCTGTTAGACAAAGCGAGGTAGATTCTTTCAGACACGGAAAACAATGCTTGTTACAGAAAAAAAAAAAGGATTAAGGCAACAGCTTATTCTTTTGAAGAAGATGACTTAAAAATGTAGCTCATGTGTAGGGTACATGTGTGGGATGATGGGAGATTAGAACTTGATTGTCTGCTTCTACCATATTCTGGAGTTTGGTTTGCATTCTACATGCAAATGGGAAAATTTAAGGTTTTAAATCCAAGTGAAGACATGGTAAAATATGATTCAGATGATTAAGTGTAACAGCAGCATGTATTACAATAAGGGAACTTGACATTGGCAGATCATGGAGGTGTATTTTGTAATATCCATCTATTTTCCATTCACAGCTTACCAAGAAAGGCTTGCAATAAGTCATAATATTATAAAAATGCTGCTGTCTACTAGTACAGAATCTCTCCCAGGGATATTTTATTTCAAGAGAGAACAAAAAATTTAGTAAAAAATAGTCCTGAATTTTGGAATCTCAGAAATTAGTGGAATACATAGAAAAAAATTAAAATTCTGAAATCCTACTATCATGTCAGTTGCAACAGTTGAGACAATAAATATTGGATATTGATGGGCATTCACTAATATTAATCTGGCCTATGATCTTGTATGAACAAAATAAGAAAGTACCTGTGAATACATTTCAGGCAAATTTCTACTTTATGAATAAATCCAAAATGCAGTCATCATTATCGTCACCACTTCAAATAATGCATAAGAGCCATTGTGAGCTTATTATTTTATTTAATCCACCGCTTTAACCAAAAATAGTATGATATTTGATTTTAAGTTTTGAGTAATGATCTGTACTATCATATGCAGACCTGTCACCAGTCCATACAGAATCTTTGTGCAAACTATGGTAAGCTGTCCTCTCTGGGTAGATATAGCCCTGCAGTACATGAAATGACAAGCAGGCACTCCTCTCAGGCAGATGCAGCCCCATGCTGGCCCATAGTTTGATAACCAGACCTTAGGCTGAATTTCTGCTATCATGTTCCCTTTTGGCAAAGCACCTTGGTACACGGCAAAACTGCATGTGGTACCCTGATCAGTTGGCATTGCTGAACTAGAGATTCAAAAGTAAAGTTGGCATACCATACTATATTATCCCAAATTTGAAAATGTGATTCCATGACGCTCTGCTTGGAAACATTATTCCAGTATTTTATATGCAGACATTTAGGTTGAGTCTCACACAAACATATCATTAATTTCCCTGAGTCTGTCACTGCACTCTAAAGAGACAATTTCCAGGGTGCTAGCTGTCACAGCGCTGTTTCGCTAATGTAGTTTGACTTCATGCTACGAGAGACTGCTTCACGTCTGGTATTAAAAGTGTTCATGTTCCTTGTTTATTGTGACAGCTCTTGGCAGAGTTTTAAAAATCATAATGTTTATTTCAACATTTTTTAAAGATGTGCCCAAATTGCTTTATTTCCATGTAGTTAGTTTATACATCAAATAATTTCATGCAGAAGGTCAGAGGTTACATGAGTTACACAAATTACCATTCTCTAAAATGTTCTACTTGTATTTAATATTTTAATAGAGTGATGATCAGTGAGACTAATAATTGTGGAAATCTTAATAAAAATAATACCTAAAAATGATAGAAACTTTCTGCTCACAAATTACTTTTAATCCTGGCCAATATTCATTCATCATCCAAGCAGAACCAGTTACTCCCTTTTCTGTGCTTTCCTGGCATTTTGACCATACATAATTGTTGCTGTAACAAATTACCATAAACTTAGTGGCTTAAAACAACAAAATTTATCACCTTACAGTTATGGAGGTCAGAATTCTGAAATGAGTCTCTTTGGGCTAAAATAAGTGTTGGAAGATCTGTGTTTCTTTCTAGAGTCTTTAGGGGACAATATGTTTCCTTGTTTTTTCCAGCGTCTATAGACCATCACATTCCTTGACTCATGGCCCCCTTCCTTCATCTTCACATTCATCATCAACACTGCACCAAGTTCTTCTCACGCTGCCACCTCTCTGGTTCTCCCTCTTCTGCCTCTCTATTCCACTTTTAGAACCCTTGTGGTGACGTTAGAACCACCCAGATAATCCAGGGTAATTAACCACCTTAATTCCATCTGCAAGCTTAATTCTTGTTTGTCATGTAGCCTGTCATAGGTTCTGAGGGTTAGAATGTGGGCATCTTCTGGGAGCCATTTTCTGTCTTTCACCATGTATTTCATCTTGAATGTAATCCCATCACATAATTGTTGCCATTGATGCTAAATTGTTAGATTCTAGATGGCAGGGACTCTTTCATACCCATTATTGTGTTCTGATAGGTATGTACAATGTAATAGATTAGTAAATGTTTTTGAATGTTTGCTGATATTCCACTTTCACAATTATTTACACAATTCATATGTGTATATGACATATGTACATATGTATATATAAATATAGTGAAAATTTTGAGATTTTTTTTCTACATAGAGGCAGCTTATTGACCAGACTGTGTTAAAGTTTTGAGGAAGGCAGTACACTGTATTTCCATTTCCCTGCTTAAGTTCTGACTTTTAAGAGATAGGACAGAGATGCAGGGAGCTAGAGACTGAAGTGTAAGCTTTACCATTGACAAAGACTAGTTTAGAGGGGTGTGGAAATAAATGGGCTTCCTAAAACTGATTGCCAGATTAGGCAGTTTTCCTTACAGTCCCAGGTGGTTCTGGAAACCTCACATAGAAATTTGCCCTTCTAGGATTGTCAAATTCCACTTCCCTCCCTGCTACCACTAGCTCTGTATCCCTGGGAAAATCATGTTCTCCTTGAACTGTCATTTCAGCAACTGTGAAAGGAGGTTCCTGCTGATTTTTAATGTATACATGAGATTTGCTGAAGGTTCGGTTGTGCCATGTGAAGAAAAGAGGGGTCAGGTTGTTGTTCTGGTGGTTTTTAGCTTAAAAATTAGAAGATAAAGGTTCAATTAGTCAATGAAGGATTGGCAAAAGAGCCAGTTTGGGAGAGAAAAACCAGTACTCTGTTTTTGTACACATTAATTTTAAAATATCTATTAGATATCCAAGTAAACAGTTGGACATAAGAGTCTAGGTTAGAAGAAAGAACTTGAAAATATGAATTTTGGACATATGCATAAGGGCATGGTAACATATGTGATTATCTAAGTTGTGAACATAGACAGAGATGAGAAAAATTCCAGTATCAAGAAGTCAGAAACATGAAGACTAAGAACAGAGTAGAATAGTCCCAGGAGGTGGGAACACACGAATGAGGGCATAGTATGAGGTCCTGGGAGCCAGACGGATAAGGGCCTTCAAGGAGGACAGAATGATCACAGAAGGTTAGAATGGAGATTGCGCCATAAAGTTCCGCTAATCATATTTTGTTACATTTATTCTAATACCTAAGACAGTGTCTGGCAAAAACAAGAGCTCAAGAAATATTTGTTCAAGGAATACTGGAAATTTTGTTAGTACATAATCTATAGTTAAAATTTTGCAAAACATACATATTATTTTTAAATATTTACAGTTTTTAAGATAGACCATAGAGCTATTACATGCCTTAATAAATGCAGGAAGTAAAATTAAATAAATCATGATCAGCAAACAAATGCAAAACTAATTAAAAAAATAAAGATATTGTTTAGATTATAACATAAATTTTTGTGGCAAATAGATGAAATTCTAGAATAAACAGGACAAAACCTCAGAGCTACTATGAATTTTCTTTTACCTCCAAATAAATCATAACTATGGATTTCAAGAAAATCTGAAAAATAGAAAAAAAAAAGAATAATGAACTGAATATGTGTTTTGCTGTCCAGATATGACCACATAAATTGGATACCAACAAGGTGATATTCTTATTGGAAAATTTTCCCCATAAGTCAAATATTTGAACTTCTCTATGGAATTGAAAGGAGACATATTGGGAAATAACACGAGTGCATGCTTGGCTGAAATTCGTTCTGAGAAAATGTAGACATTCTTTCTTGCAAATGATGCTAAATTTGCGCCTGAAGCCGGGCCAGTGAATTTTTCTGTTGAGTGGACCAGAAGCCTTTGTCAAAATCTGGATGCTAGCTTCATTGGAAATTATTTGTAGTTATAAAAAAAATTGATATCAGTGGGAATCACATGCTGGTTAGCAATTGTTTGCCTCAGTGTAGTTTCTACTTCCCTTACTATTTGACTTAGGCAAAATCCCAGGGCTTTTGAACAGTCTCAGATAGAGAAAGTAGAAATCCTGCTCACGTCCTCTTGTTTTCAAGTTAGTTTTATTTAGCCAAGAAAAATGAAGGAATGGTTGTATTCAGGGATAAAAGGTAGTAATAGGTAGGAAGTATTAGGAATTTGGGACAAAAAATTTTTCTGAAGGTTAAAAAAATAGAAAAAAACTAAATCATGATTATCCTCTTAGATTATGTATTTTTTCTATATTGCACACTCTTGAGGTTGGAAAAAAATGGGGTGTGAAATTTAATCCCAGTTGCCATATATTCATAGAAAACATTAAGAAAGTAAAATGTACATCAACAATGGTGTTACATGTTCAAAACTGAAAACTTGCTTGAAAAATATAACTCTTAGTGGTAGAAATTGTATTATAAATGAGAAAACATGGCACACTGTTGGTGAATGCATAATATTCATGGTTCAGTTTTTGTTGAAAATATATCTAGTGTTTGGAGAATCATCTAAAAAATTTTATGAGCCTGATACATTAATTCAAAAAATTGATAGGAACATGTATCATGTCAGAATAACATGGCACAGCATATACAAAGAAGATAAATGCTGACACCAAATAATATACAATGTATTATGGGAAAAAATGTAGAACCAAGTAATTAAATTAAAGAAGATGTGATGAATAAAATTACTGAATAAGATAAGAAATACCAAAATTAATCAACTCTTTTAGATACAATTAGTACAAACCATGTAGTGCATATCAAAGTGCTTGCCAGCTCTGTGAATTTCCAAAATGCAAAGATGATTATAATTGAAATCTTTTTGGGTTTTGTCCAGAGACTTCCATGACTGCATGAGGATCAACACATTTTAGACTTCTTATAAACCTGAATACAAACAAAAATAATTTAAGGCCCGTCGGTATGACAATGACATAAATATTTGCATAAATCCTAACAGATTGCAAGAGAACAGATTTTAAATTTTGCTGTTCTATATTCCTTTTTCTTGACATTCTTTAAAATTTGGGATTGATTGACATAGCAAATATCTGCCTGGACAGCACTGAAATTTTGTCTCATTCTTGAAACTATTTTCTGTTTTTATGAAATATTGGTGTGTATTGAAAGCATTTTTACAAAAATGCTGAGGCCATTATTAAATATATGAAGTGGGAGTAAAGGTATTATCACGACACACACATAATATGCACAGTGCAGTAGAGGCTGTGTGCAAGGTTTCTTTAGAAGTTGTTGATGATATTTGTGAAGATATAAATACTGCACAAAATTATTTTAAGTAATGTGCTTCAACCAAACTGATACAGGAGCCAAAAGTGGAATTCATAAAGTATCCTTGAAATCATCAAAAGAGTTAAGATCTGCTTTGAAGAAAAAGCAAATTAATGATATCTCTGGGAAATCTAGTATTGCCACTAATCACACTGCCGTTTCTTAATACTGACACCAGTCTCTCTGATGAAGAAAATGTGAAAAAGGAAGGAGTTACATTTCACTGGAAAATGCCTGTTGACCCACTTATGACATGAAACTAATTTTCAGAATTAATTTTCTCAATATTAGATTAAAGCTATTACTTTCAATAAGAAATTTTAAAGTCAGAATTATGTCCTTTGTAATATTAGTGATGATTTATGTAATTTCAAGAATTATGATGAATGTTACCTATTACAACTACATAAATTTTTTAATCTAAAACTAAATAATGGACATCATACAAATTTTATTGAAGAATCTTTGCTTTGTAAAATCTTGTATGACTCACAATTAAGCATTGTGATATTTTTCAGTAAAGGGCCACTAAATCATATTTCCAAATATGTTTGTAGCACTTATGATAGATTTACCTTTATCAGTGTAAGTCGTCAGTGGAGAAATAACTTCTCAAAATTGTAAAAAAAAAAGACCCAACAAATGAGATGTATATGGTCACAAGATGACTTTTAAAAGTAGGGCTCATTTTTATTGAAAAAATATCGAGCATCTGAGCATTGATGATATCATGAAGAATTTTTGTTTTACTGGTAATTGGAAATAATGCTCTTTGTAACAAATTAGTATATCCTAATTAACTTTAATTTTATGATTAATAATTTTATTAAATTTTTAATTATTTTTGTTAATGATTTAATTCAAATAATTTAATGCAATTACATTTATTTTAATTGCTATTGTTAAAAATACCTGATTTTATAAAAAATTTCTTTGTGGGAGATTTTAATACATGAAGAGGCACTTTATGGGCTAATGGTGTCCCTGAAGATCCTGGAAAGCAGAACTTAGGAAAGATCTTTACATTGCTTTTATTTTCTCAGTGCAGCAGAATCATCATTTGAGAGAGAGGAGGGGGAGGTGTTGGATGTTTCAGAAAAGCCAAGTTTTGAAATAACTGACTTGAGAAATTGAAGCACAAATGGAGGAGAGAAATGCAGTGTGATTGCTGGGCTTCTTTAAGAGCCCTCTTGAGGTTAATATTCATGAATTTGTTATGCTCGTAGTTAGCACGACTAATTATTCTGTTTTCTCCAGTCACATTCAGCAGCACAGGTGAGGAGTGGAGTAATACGTTTTAGACTTATTCAGCATTATGGATATGGTACTAAATGAGTGGGTGGGAGAGAAAACAACACTCACTTGAGAAGGCTGCGTGGGAAGCAGTGGGTTCTGTGGAGTCAGGTAAGGAGAGCAGATGAAGTGATAGGCAAGGATAGAGGAGAGGGTCTAGAGGATTTCACTGATTACTGACCATGACAGTTTTCAGTAATGGCCGTGTTTCATTTTCTATTGCTGTGTAACGATTTACCACAAGATTAGTGATTCAAAATAGCACATATTTATTATCTCACAGTTTCAGTGGTTTAGGAATCCAGACAGCCTAGCTGAGTCCTCTGCAGTCAAGGTGTTGGCTGGGCCGTGTCCTCCTCTGGAGGCTTGACTAGGGAAGGATCTTCCAAACCAACTGATGTTGTTGGGTGGAGGCCCCTCAGCAACGAGAGGCCACCCACAGTTCCCTGGCCTTGGCCCTCTCCATAGGCAGTTCACGCCATCACTGTTTGCTTCTTCAGGGACAGGAGGAGAATCTCCAGGCTGCTAAGATGGAGGCTTCTAATAACATAACCTAGTCAAGCAAGGGACAACCCATTGCCCTTTCCATATTCCATTGGTTGGAAGCAGGTCACAGCTCCCACCCACCCCCAAGAGTGGGGAATTACACAGGAGTAGGACTCATTGGGATTCACCTGACAGTGTCCCCCCTCCAAGTCTCCTGATTTGTTTTCACCTCTTTTTCTACTTCCTTGGGCAGATCCTGACCTCGCCTCTGTGACTTACTTTGACCAGTAGAACACTAGCAAATGTAAAGCAAGCAGACGCCTGAAATGTGCTGTACATTGGGGCTTGTCTTGTCTTGGAAGCCTGCTGCTGATTAGAAAACCCAGGTTAGCTGCTGGGTGGGGAAAGACACATGATGTAGTTGTCTCTATGGCTCAGGCCAACAAGCTACCAAGCACCACCTAAGAGAGAAGCCATCCTCGATTATCAAGCCCCAGCCAACCTGTCAGTTGACTATATCTACTTGAGAGCACCTGGTAAAGATCAGTGGAGCCTGCCCGCACCAGCTGATTTACATCTGTTATTTTCCATCTTTACTTAGCTTTTGTCTGAATACTCTTTCATTCTTAATTTTAAAAGAGCTGATGTTTTATATTGTATCATCAATTTTTAATTGTTTTCTGTAGGATGCCACCAGTTTATATATCTAATTCAACATGGGATGAAAAAACACCCTTTGGGTGTACAGTTTTTGGACAGGAAATGTTCTTTAAACTCCTTTGCATGGATTGCATCGCAATCTCTTCTCTCTTCTTTGTCTCTCTCTTCTAACCCTCTCTGTTTCTTGCTTCAACATTCAGGCCCCATCAAGGACTATCTCCCAACTCCTGCTTATGAAAGGGTCCTGCCTTTCCTCCTTCTCAGCATCAACTTCTGCAATTTCCCAGTCTCCCTACTAACTAAATCTTGGCCCTTTTGAGCCAAATATCCATCTCCCAGGACAGTTATTTCCTTTTATTTTTACCCATTTCCTTTTTTTTTTACTTCACAAGGACCAGGTTTCCCTAAGGTTATGGGTGAAAAGTAAAGTTTTAAGGGATGACAAAATTTTTCTTTCATGGACAAAAGAGATGTAAATGTGTAAATAATAACAGATATATAACCTTTTCCCCTTTTAAGAAGTGAGTAAATGTCACATAGAACTTGAGCTCATTCAGTAAAAAGATATTTGAAGAAATATGTGCCATTTTATTCAATCAGACATTTTATATAAAACCCACAAAGGATAACATGCTCATATTTCCTAAATGCCAGTCCTAGCTGCTCCATCATATGGTTATTTTGAAGATTAAATGAGTTAACACATCAAATTCCCACTGGTTCACTGTAAGTGTTCAATATATATAAACCATTATTACCACTATTGATTTCTAGTCTGTCTTCTGCATTGTTAGAATTTTGGCCATTTACTCCCTTTCCCATTTCCTCCTATTTTGTACCAAGTTTTTAAGGCTATTCACCATACTTTTTCAGCTCACTCCAGCAGCCAATATCTATTTTGGGCCTGGATCCAGAAAACACAATATGAAAGTAAAACTGGAGGCTCCCCTAAGAAATTTTAAAGTGAGCTCATTTTAGGACCTAATGCCATGAGAAGTATCAAGTGAGATAGAGAATCCTAAATTGATTTTAACTAAATTTCCTTTCCTATTCTTTATATTTACATATTTCAGTCTAGGGAAGTAGTAATTTATCTTTATAAAATGCATTAGGTTTTCTCTCCTCCATGGCCCTAACTCGGAGTACTGTTCTGTGCTGATTCAAAAAACAAACAAAGGGGGGCTCTAGGTGAATGTTAACTTTATAGAAGTACTTTAAAAATATACCTCATTTTACACCATAGTTATGCATTGCAATGTTATTTGTTAAACTTTTGTTAAAAGGTAGTTTTTAAAATCTTAGAATTAGATAGAAAAGAGGGGGAAAGTCAGAGGAGAAAATAATTACATGATGTAACATAATATGCAATGTATTTTGAATGGCTATAATTACATATAATTTAATTGCAGAAACTTTTTATTTTATTTTTTATTGAGTTTTCTTATAGGAGAGTACACTATTCCAATTGATCACAATAATTGCCCCTCTTACATGTTCTAGGGTATTTTCATCCCAATATTGCAAAGCTAAGAAATAGGAAATTCTGTCCAGAAAGGAAGTTGTGAGAAGAGTGTTGCAGATAATGAAAATGTACATTTTATACAGGAATTATTTTTATTATTTCCAATAGTTTTTCTAATGTTTTTCATTTATTGGACAGTTTAGGTCAACAAAACCTAGTTGACTGGTTATTAATTAAATTCAACTCAAAATAAATTTATTTATTTAACAACCTCTACATCAAGACATATTCTTGACATAGTCATATAAATTTTTGTGATTACTCTTCTATGAAAGCTTTGGGAATTAACTTTTATTTGGAATTTTATAAATTCCTCAATGTTAAGAGATTTGACCTTTTTCTCATTTTCTCCTTGGATTTTCAGCCAGGAACAGATGCCTAAAATGACAAACTATTACAAGGAAAATGTCTTGTAATTTTCTGGCAGTTGCCCAAAATATAATATAGGAAGAAAGTCTCAAAGGTACATTCTATGAGGAGCCACTGAAGCAGTAATTTTTTAGATGTTACTCTAGTGGCCTGAAAGACAAGATGCAGGTTAAAAAAAAATTACCCCATGTGCGTCCAGGGAGTAACTTACCAACTGATGCATCATGTTTGGAATTCAGCAGAAAAAGTTGCTGCAATCCTTGGATCTGTAAGGGAACTTGGGGTCATTTAGGGCAAGTCCCTTCCTTTTAGTCTCATTTTATATGAGCGAAGTTGAAAAATGTATTTTTTTAACACACAGCACACACACAACCATATATATTACAGATATAATCTACATTATTTAAAAATTGATATTCAAACTTCTGTATTTTTCACGTTTGCTTACATGAGAGAAGTCAGTTTGTTTCCTATAACTTTTAAATTTATATCAATTTCTTCTTATATTTTGAATAGTTTGGGATTTATATATTTCTTTAAGTTTCACTTATCACGGAGTTTCAGTACAAATTTTATTATATCATGAGCTTTCTTTCTACTCACATAAAATGACGACTTTTGTGCCACTTAATGAGTTTTGCCTTGAATTTTGTTTGCATTTACCTGATGCAAGTTTAACTGTAATGTTACTTCCAAGATTTAGTGTCTGCATTAGTGAGGGTCCTCTGGAGAAACAGAGTCAACAGGATATATGTATAAATACTTCAAAGATAGGAATTGGCTCCTGTGACTGGGGTGGGGGGAGGGAGGGTGCTGGCAAGTCCAAACTCTATAGCGTAGACCCTAAGCTGGAAACTCCAAAAAACATAAACTTTAAGTACCTGGGGAAGCTGGCTGGCTGGAGTAGAGGAAAAAAGTCTTTCTGACTTCTGAAATCTTCAATTCTGGCTTTTAACACATCAAACTGAATGAATGAGTAGATTTCCCTCCTTGCTGAAGGCATTTTCCTTTGTTGGTTGTAGATACAGTCAACTGACTGTAGATGCAAATCCATCAGTGAAATATGCTCAGAATAACAAGCCATCCAGTTCTTACTTGACCAAACAACTGGAGACCATAACCTAGCCAAGGAGGAGCTGACCGTCACAGTGCCACTTTGTAGAAAGCTTGTCTCTTGGAGGTTGCATGGTCTAGAATTTTCTGTTTCACTCCATCAGAGTCAGAGGTTATATTTGTTTGTCTTTTCAATTAGGAGGTTTTTCTTATTTATAATTGCTGTTATAACCTTAATATTTGACTTGGTTAGTTCTGTCACCTGTGATTTCTTTATGTTTTGTTTTTTTGTCCTTTGAGGTATTTGCCTTGTTTCCTTTGCCTTTTTTCCCCTGATGTTTTGAAGTATGTTTATATTTTTCTGATTATACCAGTGATCATCTTTTACATATTCAAAGTTATTCCTTTTATGATTTATTAATTATCAGATTCAAGAGTGAGATTGTAACTTTTAACTCCTTGCAATTTGTGACGGGCAGTATGGTAAGGTAGGATACTTACCATGTGAAGCATTTTTCGCTACCTACCTACCCTCTTCTTATTTCTCCTTCTTGTTATTATAATGCCAGATTATTGTTTAAAAATATTATTTGAACAGTGGTGTACTTTTTATTCTTCAGAAAAAGTGGTATTTTATTTAGATTAAAAATAATTTTCCCAAAGTTATTCTAAGTTATACTTAATTTTAGCTGATTTCAAAGTTTGCTGTATGTCTATTTGTTAAGAATACTTTTTAAGTGGTTAACTTAGGCCACATTTTTTTTCATGCAGAAAAAAAGGTTTCTTTTTTGTAATAATCAAATGAATTTCTATTTGCTAGTTTCCTAACCAAAAGTTATTCCCATGTATTCCCCCAATTTTGTTGAGAGTCTATTTTGTAATCACATTTATTTGTTTTTGTTCTTTGTAATCACATTTATTTGTATATGTCAGTGTGGGTTCCTGCAGGAAACATATAGCACACACAAAAGAAGTAAGTGTTCAAATGAAGGGACTATTTGGAAAGGTACAGGCTGGGCAGGGGCAACCAACTAGGAGCCAAAAGGCACAAGAAGGGAGAGTGGTTACCACGGAACCCAGTGAGAGCTGCAGCTGTTGGAGAAGGCCATGTGACGCGAGCTGTGGCCTTCACTGGAAGAACTCATCGCTGTCAGACCACGGCCCACCAGGGAGAGTCAGGGACATACTTATTCCCAAATATCTCAGACCCTTGCTGGTGCTGCCCACCAGCCAAGAGGCGAGGGAGCCTGCAGATGCATCCCATAGGGGTCAGCATCAGTGGTCCTGCGAAGTTGTGCTAAGGGGAAAGTCTGCAGTGAAGATTATTTTCCTTTCTTGGTAAATGGAACAGATGCTGTTTGTTCCAGCTCTTCCCCCTTATCTCTTATTCCTGTCTGGAAAGCAGATGTGAACCAAGGTCATTGACAGTAACCTTGAGCAGCCGTGCTAGCTCTGGCTTGCCTATATTTGAATTTATTTTTATTAGATAAAAACAGACTTGCATTTTATATATGATAATATTAACTCGCCTTCATCTTTCTTTTATTGAAGTTATCTTAATCCTGTTTCTTTTTCCTTTTTAAAATAGTTCTGCTAATTCCCATTGTGGCTTCCCTACTTGTCTTTTTTTTTACTCCTGGATAATGACAATAGTTTTTTAACTTATAAATTTATAAACTAAACTCCAAACTCTGAACTATCCTGCTTATGAATTAAATTAATCTTTCCAAAACACTACTCTCACCAAAGTATTCCAAATCCCAATTATTACTCTTATCCTGTAGATTTAATTACAGTGCACTTCCAGGAAATACTATTTGGTTCTTAGCTACCTGTTGGATCTTCTTCTCTCTTATTACTTCTTATGGGTGGTCGGTGTTTTGACATAGTTGTTTTAATGTCAGGCACATTTTGACATGTTCTGTTTGATGTTGCTATCATAATGAGGAGAAAATTTGCTTTCCCCAGAAAATAAATTACTATATTTTTACTTCTTTCTTTTCTTTTATGTTACCAATAATGAGCAAAATAGAGGTTGTCACCCCATTGTCAAACCATCCCTGTCTCCTCTCTTGTATGGAAACGAGTTACAATCAAAGCTAGTACCCATAGACTGAAATAATTCCAGGCCTGTGCTTAAATAAAATATTATTAACCTATAGTAAGCAGAAAAATTAAAAACGTAAGTCCTCATTTGAAGGCTTTGGTTCAAGGTGACCGATGCAGGACGGCACGTGACAGTGATCATGGTCTAATGCCACGGCCGCAGAGGAGGCGTCTGTCCCGGAGCACAGCAGTGCTTGCTGTGTCACCGTGGGCTCTAGTGTTTTTACACACCTTCTGTACAAACACTGTGCTTCAAGAGGACTGTCAGGGTACCTACAGTCACAAGAAAAGGTATTTGCTGACACTTCTTTATTTTTTTCTGTTAGTATGTTGTAATTCTTCTGTAAATGCTATTTGTATATTCTTGTGATTTTTATAAATTCAAGAATTTTAATACTATATTAAAAACTAAAACCCAGAATAAAAAGACAAAATGTTTAGGAATATTATTATCATTTCTTTAAAGTATCATAAAGATAAATCTTTTGAATCTACTGAAGAACAGAAACTGCAAATGTTGTTATTTCTCTACTGTGACTGGAAGAAAGAACAACCAAAATGATATATAGAACTATTGTTTGTGCTTAAGAGAAATGTTTCAATAAGAAATGTTCCTATAAATACTTTATTAGTTTTTGTATAGGTGGTTTTGATGTGATGACAAAAGTTTTAGCCAACATTTTAGAGAAAATGTTTGGCATTACCCCCCATGCTATGCTCAGTTAAGTCTGGAACAGTCCATAAAAGATGTGAATCAAAAAAATTACATTGAATCCTCTCTAGATAAGTTTTATATCTATAGTACATCAAGTAAATACCAGAAAAGATTAAATAATAAATCTGAAGAGCTGAGAATTGAGATAATGAAAATTGAAGATTATTTATATCTC
This sequence comes from Choloepus didactylus, assembly GCF_015220235.1. NCBI lineage: Eukaryota > Metazoa > Chordata > Mammalia > Pilosa > Megalonychidae > Choloepus > Choloepus didactylus. The sequence continues at coordinate 13,109,321 of NC_051322.1, forward strand.
ACAGGAATTATGTAATGAAGTCATGCAAAAGCAGTTTGAAAATCATTTTCATCCTTGTACTTTGATATAAAATGTGAAATGGGAGTAGTCAAACTTTGAGGATATATTTGAATATATCTCCTGATATATAAATATGTATATTTGTCTTTAACAATTATTACTATAAAAGAAATTTAATACTTTACTAATTTGAACAAAAAATGCATTTCTTTGATGGTGTTTGCATATTGTTTCTCAGTATGTAAAAAAACATGATTTTTACTTTTGCTACATATCAGGAATAAAGAAAAAATGTGTCCATAGTTAGGAAACAGTTAGCAAACTGTTCTCCCTGGAGAAAGATCACAATCTCTTATCCACACATCTGAATTCCAACAAACCCTGAAAACCAAGTATATTCAGAATTCCTTTGGTAGCAAAACTTGGCCTAGCTTGACTCATTTGTGGTAAAACTGATGTGACACATTTTTATAGAGTATTTATCCCATTTAGAATGAATAATCACAGTTTGCTGCAGATATATCAATATAGTTGATATATAGATATATTGAATCCCCCTGGGATTGTTACAAAATCTACAATATATGCACTGGATTACCTTCCTAAAGTGTGAAAATGTTTTCATTTCCAAAATAAATCTGGCGCCAAGGTTTTGGACAGGGTTATGAGCCTATGTCCATTTTTCACTCAAGATTAGTAATGTTTTATTCATATTTATATGACTTTTTGGATTGCTCAAAAAGAAATGCCTTCCTCTCTCCGTCCTTCTCTTTCCTAGTGCTGGGATTAGGAAGGGGATTTCAGTTATTCATTTTATATATATATGTGTGTGTGTGTTTAATAAAGAAAAAGAGAGAGAGGGAGGGAAAACGGGAGAGGAGAGAGGGACGAGAAAAAAAGAAAGGAAGAGAGACAGAAAGAAAGAAAAGGAAGCTTTTTCTCCATGCATGGACTAATAATGACGGTGGGTCATGAAACAAGGATTATCATTAACCCAACTCTGTGCAGCCAAGTGTTTTTTAAGAAAGAGGAGGAGGAGAAAACCAGTCTGCTGAAATACAGAAATAATTTTTTCTAGGGGAAAGGCAGCAACAGCCTTTTATCTATTAGGAAGATACTGAGTGATGCATAATAGTTTTAAACTTAAATAGGAAATTCAGCAGGGTTAGAACTGAAGAAGTCCAGATGATTAAAGTTGAAAGATATTACTGTTTCTCCATGCTAGTGTGCAAATCTAGTGGGCAATTATAGGAAGTAGCTATGAAGTTTCAGAAAACTGTTGAACGTATCTGGAAAGCTTTCAAAATCTCTTTGTCAACTGAATCAAAGAGCTTTAATTATTTTTTTTAACCTGTAATATGGAACAAATCATTCTGTCAAATGAAATAACTCTTTTGTTTTGGCCTGTGTCGGAAAACCACTCTGATCTCTAGAGAGTCATTTCTGCTTAATTGTGCCATAAGCCAAGTACACTGGACTTGTTGAAACCTTGGTCATTTTCAGTGTGAAATTTTATTTTTATAAAAGTACAGTGTATCCTCCTTTTTCACATTAGTGATGTCTGTGAAGTCCCTCAAACACTGAATTAGCAAGTACTGAACTGTGGCCACTAGGGGAAATACAGAGTTAGGTTGCTGTACACCTCTGGCCACAACATTTTGTCAACAGATGAGTACATAACTTTGTTTTATGTGTTTCTATTTAAAGATGTCTTATATATTTTGCTTCCTCCTTAAACTTGCATAAAATGGTCTCCTAGGAAGTTCTTTGTTTCACCAGCCTTTTAGAGACTGCCCTCATTTAACCCATCTAGAAGCAGTATCATTGTCTTCAGAACATTTTAGAGCAACATTTAAACAATGCAGTGGAACATACATTTAAACAAGTTTAATAATAAATCACATTGAGGGCAAGAAACAACCTCATTACATAAGGTGTTGATTCATTAGCATTGATGTGTGGCCAGCAGCTCTGTAACACATGTCTGAACAAAGCTTATCTAACACATTTTCCCCATAAAGCACTTCATGGCTTGCTTGTGTTTAGGGGTATTAGCACTTCAGCGCTGTGCTTTTGGTGGCTGTGTAAAATAAGCAAAATCACCTATGAAAGGCAGAGAGAGAGAGAGAGAAAGGAACAGTAAACATACTGCAGAAAGGACATACTTGTTTACAATATAGAGCTGGAACAAGAAGGCAGAGCTTGCCTTGTTGGAACTCAGCCAGCAACATGTGTGACAGGAAACGCAAACTTTCCACTGCTCTGCGCATGTCTGTGAATGATCACATAAATGCCACAAGTATTGATTTGGGGATTATAAATAAATTTTTGCCAGTAGGCACATCCACAAATTCGGAATCGGTGAACAATGAGGATCAACTGTATTTAAATTAAACAGCAATACTTTCATGAATGATTATGTTTGCTCCAGATTAACCAAATATTTTCTGCCTTGGCAATTATTTTCAGAACCTACATCAAAGAAATCAAGTTCACATAAATTCACAGAGGATACATTTTGAAACCGTATCTCCCAGTTTATTTCACACCCTAATCAACAGCAGTTTAAAGTCGCATTTCGTGGATTGCAGATTATATTTCTCACTTTTTTAATTGTCTAATTCACATTACAGATAGTTTAATTTTCCTTTGGCTTTGGGGTTTTATTCTCAGTTTCCTATATAAACTATTTGGATCTTCAAATTCTCTTTGATTTCCTTTTTTCAAGTCGATGACAAGAACTAGTACAGTTAAGTTTATCAGTTATTTGCTGGCTTTAAGAAAATGGTTATTCTTAAGAATTTCATTAGGGCATAAATGTGCACTTAATTTTATAGAGAAACCACTCTAGGGCTTTTAAAACTTTATATACTCTTGTTTAAATAGATTTTGTTACTTTAATTTTAGAAGAGAATTAGTCAAAAAGTCTATACGAACATTATGGATTCAATTTCTCAGTTAATAATAAAATAGGTGGTGAACCAAGTACATGACTTGACCGTTTGAACCAAGAAAAGTAAAAGACACGTTATTGCTTCATGGACCCCTCATAATAAAGGAGGAAAGCACACTGTTTGGTAGGCTTCTTTGAGTTACAGAAGCAGCTTATTCCACACTTAACAACACTGCCTCAGCCTCTATACTGAGTGACATGAGAGGCTCCAGCTTTGAGTGGAGCCCAGACCCACGTGGGCTCTGTAGCAGGTTAGACAGCTGCTTGGGCACTGCAATTGACTGCATGTTAATAAAGTTATCAATGATGAGAAGCAATGCCTTGTGTTGTTCATGACCAAGTTGCAAAGGAATAATCACTGCAAAGACCACTAGGTTTTTTATGCTTGACCGAGCCATCTTCAGGAGAAAATTATGCACATTTTGAAAAACTGCCCCTGACATGCTACTGGACCTGGAAAAGAGAGCTTTGACCTTGGGACATCAAGTGACCATGTAGCCAGAACTGTCAACCACGCACTAGGTTTCCTCAGACCCACTGAGTCAGAAGGTTCAGTGGACCCGGCAACAATTCATTGCACAAGCAGGGCTGGCAGGCATAAACAAGCCTCACGAGCAGGTTTCCCAGACCCTTAAGTCATCACCGCTGGAGTACTTGTGCCTCACTCTCTGAAAACAAACCTATGGGGGATCTCATCACAGCTGACAAAGGAGGGAAAAAGGAGCTTTGTTCACATATGGATTAGTTGACAGTGCAGGTACAGCTAGAAGTGGATGGTGGGTTCTCTGCAGTCTCCCTGAGAGATGGCCTTGAAAGACACTGGTGAGGAAAAATCTCATGGGCAGGTGTCCAGGTGGCACATGTAATCACCCACTTTGTGTGGAAAGAGAAATGGCCTGTGATTAGGATAGAATATGTAATCATTATTGCTAAAATATTGGCCGAACTATTAGGAGTATCTAAAGAGACATATGGGAAAATTGGGGCTTTAGAAGTCAGGGTAGGGTGGGGGGAAGACACATGTTTAGACGTGAAGAATAGAGATCTGCATATTTCAAGAGACCTGCTAAAGAGCATCCACAATGGAAGAGGCAATAAACAACCACATAGACAAAAATGAGTTGGCCAGATGATACAGCCAGCCTCTGTCACGGGCCACCCCAGCACTATCACAATGGACATACGGGTGACAGCACTGAGGAGGACACAGATGGAGACCATGCATGGGCCTGCCAGCATGGGCTCACTGCCCAGGTTCTAACTACTTCCACTGCCAAATGTCAAACCTGGCAGCCACAAAGGCCAACTCTGCATTCCAAATATGGCATAATCTGTCAAGGAGAGTAACCAAACACTTCATGGCAGATTGACCTCATTGAACTCTTTCTGACTTGGAAGGAGCAGTGAATTATTTTGATAGGAATAGATGCATATTTGGGGTGGGGTGGGGTAGGCTTAACTTCCTTTCTGGCAGGGCCTCAGTCACTATCACTTTCCAAGGGTTCCAATGTGAATGACTCCCATGCATGGGATCCCCCATAACATCTCACCAGACCACAGGGACACATGGCAAAGGAGGCACACATTAGACTATGACCTTGGGAACTTCTGGTCATAACACACACTGCACTAATAAGGAGAGCATTGGAGCAGCTTGCTAAAGGGACAGCTGAAGTGCCAGCTTCGAGGTATCGCATTATGAGAATGTAGCAGCGTTCTGAGATAAATATATACATTTTAAATCAAAGACATTTATATCGTGTTATGTTTGTACTAGGTGGAATACATGAGTTTGGGACCAAGGGGAGGGAACAGGAGTTATTCTTCTTACCAATTCTACCAAGGATCCAAATGGGAATTTATATATCATATCCTTATAAATCTGGACTCTGCATAATCCACAATCTTGTTTCCCCAAGGGCAAACATTTTACATAGAGGATAGAACAAGAGCCCAAGTAAACTATCGTGGTTGTCTGGACACTTAGATGTCTTGTGTCCAAGGATGAGGATTTACATCTTGGCAAGAATCATTAGCCCTGATCCAGGAGGAGGTAGAACCATCTTTATACGTGGTGGCAGGGAAAAATAAGTTTGGCACATGAGTTTTCCACTTGGGTACTTCCTGGTATTCTCTTGCCCACTTTTGATGTTAAATTGATGAGTATTGCAATCCAGGTCTGAGAAGAATATGGTGACCTGGGGCCTAGATGCCTTGGGGATGAAGGTCTGTGTCATGCCACCAGGCTAGATGAGCAGGAGTTCCAGCTGATGGTGAAAGAAATACACAATATATCCTAGAGGAGGGACCTGACGAGAATCAGTTACAGCACCAAGAATTGCAGTGGAGGCTGTAATTCACCCCGCTGACCTTCCTCTTCTAAATATTCCACCGAAAGAGAGACCCACGGAATGTCTGGGGGAACTACTCCCAAACCCAAACCTAGAAGGGGATCTGTGTCACAAGGGGTGGTCTGTGATGGACGTGCTACTGAGGTCTCATTTCAGGACTCTTACCTAACCTGGGAGAAATCTTAAGGCCGTCCCATCTTTAGAGATCCCAGAGGTTTTTGTTGGGACTGCATCAGAGTTACAACTTACTATGCTTGGTTCTGCTTCCCTCCCCTCTTTTCCAAAAGTATGGATACCAAACACCTTCCCTCAAAATTTCTTGCATGCTAACATGCATCTTAAAATAGGATTATTAGGAAATTCAATTGAGACGCCACCATCTGAGGTAGTGAGGATAATGAAAATTTGCAATTAAAAATATTTATTCTCTTCCAGTTTAAATAAATTCCTTTCAGGTTAAACCTTCAGTTTATTGAATATTCAACTCCAAATTTGCTCTCCTTTGGATGAGTTAATCTCTTTAGGCAAAAGTTCATCTCTCATATTTCTTTCTTTTCCCTTCTTATCAAGAATGGAAACTGGATATGTGAAGTAGATGTAAGACTTGTGTAAATTTGAGGCAGCATACTCTAATCTTCAAAGAAATGTTCTTGATCACCAAAATAAGTGTAAGCCTTGCTGAGTAAGCAGAAGTATAAGTCTTGCTAGCATCTAGCAGAAGTTGACACAGGTTGCAATGTATAATTTCTTCTTCAGCTCTTTTGGGGCCTGCTCTTCCTTCTTGGTACTTGTTAACAAGTTAGTTGCTTCTGAATCTTGACCTTATCCTCCATTTAGTCATTGCCCAGGTATTAATTCCATTGCTTCGTGGTAAGCAATCTTTATCTGAATACATCTACATTTCCAATTTCTCCTTGAAGGCAAGTGGGACTTCTACGTCCTTTCTAGTCCATAAATTGCTGAGAATCACTTGGGAAGCTAAACTCCATCCTTCCCTCTATTTCATCAATCTGGGTTCCTAAGTTTATGCAGAGACTGTCTATGAGGCAAACATAGATCTATCCAAAAGCCCTTTAAGATTCCCATCAACTTGTCCAATCTACTTCTCTCTCTTGGAGTCCAAGTCTGGAGACATGTCTAATTATCTGCCCTTCCTCTTTTACTTTCATGTCTCCTCTCTATACAGTGAGTCTATGTCATATTTTGCCTTAGGAAATCAAACCTCAGGGCCTAGGCATTGTACGTGAAGGACATATCTCATACATTTATGGAAGAAATGTGATATGTATTCTCAAGGTTTTAAAGTGATTTTTGATAACCTGTAGAAATTTCGAAAGGCATCTCTATTGGAAAAGCTTATTTTCAAGCCTATTCTCTTACTCATATTTTGATGTCATATTTTGGATATCAGAAGCTGAATATTACTATTTTTATCTCTTGTCATTTGTATAATATTGTAATTCCACCACCCAGTTACTAGATTTTGATAAGAGAACAATGTATGTAGACTGAAATACAATATATGAATGTAGTTTTTTAAAAAGTTCCTTCAATATGGAAATTTAAAAGTGTCGCTTCATTGGGCTCTTGCTGTGCTTCAAATACTGTGGTGAGCATTTTGCGTATAACTCATTTAATACAAACTAACTCTATATATTATTATTACTATTTTACATATTTCAAACTTATTAAATAACTTACCAAAACATATTATTAATAAACAACAGAGCTAAAATTAAAATCCATTTGTGTGCTTTCAAAGATTGTGCAGTATCTTTTCATACTATTTGAATGAATGCATACATACATGAAGAAACAGTGAATACCCAGACCATGCAATTATAGAAAGAAGCATGACTTTAGGGACACAAAGGGCCAGGAGAGGTTTTTTTATGTATACGGATTGGGAAAAGTGAGAGGTCATGTATCATAGTTTTGTGTCAGTGATTGCATGTTACCCTTTTTTGTTTGTTTGCATTTCCCTGACTGATAGGTTTCCAACTTTGTTTCTATAAATATATAATAGGTAAAGAAAAAATATCTTTGTAATAAAGGTGAAAGACAGATGGGGGGAGAGAAAGAAGGGAAACAAAGAATATTGGTTGGGAATTGGGTCAGATTATAGTTTGCAACAGTGTCTCCTGTCTCATGCTCTTTATACAACGTGAACTTGACAGCCCTAACATCACGTATTGGTGTCTTAAACTTGGGTGGTCTTTGTGATTGTCCTGATGAATAGAGTAAGCCAGAACTGATGTTATATGACCTTGAAGGCTACATCCTCAAAATGCCATGTGCATTGCTCTCTGGTGAAGCTTGCTTTGGGAACCCACCACCATGCTCTGAGGAAGCCAAGGCAGCTCCTGGGCCCTGGATCCACTGCTCCAGCTGAAGTCCCATCAACTTCTCAGGCATGTGAGTGAGCCACCCCAGCTGAAGCTGTGTGGAGCAGACACGAGCCATCCCAACCAAGCCTTTTCCACATTGTAGATGCATGAGAAAAATAACTGGCTGTTGGTGTTTTAAGCTGTTAAAAGTTGGGATGGTTTATTATGCAGCAATAGATAAATGTAACACAGATCTTCAGAAAAATCACCAATATGATAGAGGAGTCTGATTATAATAAGTTTTATTTATCCCAAAATTTTGTCACATACTGTTTTTGGTTTGCTAAAGCTGCAAAATACAATATACCAGAAACGGGCTGACTTTTAACAATGGGAATTACTTTACAAGCTTGCAGTTCTGAGGCTGTGAAAATGTCCAGATCAAGGCATCAACAGGACAATAGCTTCTTCCTAAAGAGACAAGCGGTAGGCGACCCTGGACTCCTCTGTCAGAGGGCCGGGCACACGGTGCATCTTCTGGTCCCTCCCTTCTCCTCCAGGCCGTTGCTTCCAGCTTCTGGCTCAGTGGCTCCCACTCTGTTTCTGTAGCTTTCTCTCTCAGCTTCTGGATCTTTTTCTGTCTTCTGTGTCTTTCTCTCTGTTATAATTCTCTTATAAAGACTCCAGTAAGACGATTAAGACCCACCTGGGGCATGCCTCAATGGAAATAACCTAATCAAAAGGTCCCACCCACAAAAGGTTTACACCCACAGGGATGGATTAGCTTAAAGAATATGATCCTCTGGGGTTTGTTCAGCTTCAAACTACCACATACATATACCTTTGAAAGCACAGTTTGTAAATTGTAACAGTTTGTTTCGAGTGGGAAGCAATACTATTGTTCTCATGGATTAGCAGGAGGCATTTATAGATAAATCTGTAAAAGAATATTCCCAAGGAATTTATTTTGGCAAAAGATTCCCTGACATAAATAGATTAATCAAATCATTTCAGCATCTCTGTTTGGTTATCTTTGAAGAGCAGGTTTGATATCTACTCATGTTTTGTAGTCTAAGCGTATCTGGTTATGAGGTAATAATTTGGGATATATTTTGCTGTTTTTAAGTTATGTTTTGCTGGTTATAAGTTAAATGACAGAATTCTGTCTGTTCTTTTAAAGTTTTTCAGCTTTGATGGTGATCCTTCTCAGAATTACAAACTGTTGCCTTGATGAGTAATTGACATAAATCAATTTTTGAACTCACTGTAAGTCAACATAATTACAATTAATTTGTTAAATCTTAGCTATTTTACTAGATATCAGTAACAATTTAATTTATCACTCATAATCTGGTGATGCATGAAAATTTTGCATCTTTTAAATTAGCTTTGATAATCTTGTTGCAAGGAGAAAATCCAAGATAAAATTCTTTTCTTCTCCATTTCAATTACAGGTATTTGTGGCGCACATTTTTGTTGTTGTTTGTATTTTGTTCAGGAAGCTGGTCAGGAAACTGATCCACTCCAAACTCCCAGGGTGAGGCTTCACTGATTCAGAGCTAATCCTGCCACCTTGATAGGGAGATTGATTCAGGAATTGATTTATGGCTGTATTAACACCCCTGAGACCTCTGGGGAGACCTGCTGGTTGCTTCTGGGAAGGAATGTTCTAAGACTTAGGAGTGAGCCACAGAAAAAGAAATGTTCCCCATGCTGGTCAGTCTAGTGTGTAGGAAGCCTGGATTTGCTTTATCCATTTTATCACCGTGAAAGAGACCAATCTGTGGGTGAATCTAGCGCATAGAGAGGATCCAGATGAGGAAATCAGAGAACTGTAGAAGCACTGAATTAAGCCCAAACCAAAGCCTCCCCTATCTGGCCTGGACTTCAAAGTGTGAGCCAATTAATGTCTTATGTTGTACAAACAGTTTAATTGTGTTTCCTGTTACTTGCTTCCCAAACAGAGCATACTAATTCAATAAGAAATGCCCATTTCACAATGGGAACACTTGAGGTAAGGAATGGGAAAAAGGGACCTGGCCCATTTACTGTAAGTATTGTGGAAGAAAGGACTTGTGGACAAGTTATGATTTTTAAAATAAATCAAAATCTTTAAAATAAACTACTAATCATTCTGCATTAAGGGCCTACCGAGCAGATACCTTCCCCCCATCCTCTAGTCTTCTACCCAACCCCATCCTAAGCATTTAAAGTGGGTATATGAATGAATAGGAAAATTGAGATCATATTTTAGTGTCTAGAACCAATTCAGGGACTGTGAAGAAGGGACTTGTTTTTCTAAAAAAAAAAGTCAAAGAGAGAGTAGTTCATAGTTCATGGACCTGATCTGATCCTGGGGGCTTAGGTTGTAGAAATCCTGCAGCGCATATCAGGGATTGTGTCTATAGTAAATGCAGATCCCTTGATTTCTAACCGCCTACCAAATCTTTTTCTCCATCAAAGCAAATTGCTGTGCCCTGGAGTCTGCTTGATTGACACAAGACTCTTCAAGGTCAATTTTCCCTGAAAGGGATTTCTTATTCTTTTCAGTTATCATTCTCCATGTGGGTTCCTGACTCACCAAATACAATCTTGCCTGGGTTCTTATACTAGGCTTTTTGCATTTGATTGCTTTTGTGTTAAAACAACAACAACAAACTGAAGCTGGTCACAAGTAACAGTGCACAATTTTTACTTTTATATAAGAGTCAGAATTTCAATAGTGAAAAAAAAAAGAAACAAAAAAAAAACCCTGGCTTACTTGCTTCCTGTTAATTGTGCCAATTTAAATAGTTGAAGACTAGGTGCTATTTTAAAACATACTGAAGTTTTCTCCTGGTATAGTTTGCTCATAATCATTTTTATGTGTGGAAAATAGAATTTTTATGAAATAAAATTTAGTCATCCTTGTGGAAGGATTCAGTGGTGCCAGTTTAACATGAAGATTCCTTTAGATAGTGCTAAATTTTGAAAGTGGAAAATGGTTCCTAACAAACTGTAACAATCTCCTCCTTTACATTTTATAAGGGCCTCAAAGGAAAAGAATGGTCACCATTTCACTGGTATTGATTTTATATTCATGACCATCTATGAATATTGAAGTATGACATTCACTGTAGGGCTTAGATGTAGGACCTTAGGATAATCAACTACATCACGATTACCCACCAATAAGAGATTAAAGAACTGTAAGAGGAAGTTTCCCTTTTTCATCTATGGATGATGTCTTTTAAAATCTTCAGTGAGTGAGGTCAGCAAAATTGTGGAGTATGACAGCTTCAATTTACTGTCCCTTCAAAGACACATTAGAAACAAGAAAACAACTAGAAAGTGTAGAACCAACTTTTTCAGTACTCTGGAAAAGACTAAAGGTTTAAAGCAACCAAGCAAATGCTGAATCAAGAGAATGAACACTCTTAAAAAGGGCAGGAAAGCTTCATGGAATTTTTACTTGCCCTTGTTTCATCCCCTCCTGTCTAGAGTGGGAGACTTGAAAATGGCTGCTGCCCCATGTGGGACCCTGGTCCCAGGTTCCGGAGGGAGCAGAACAGACTTCAGACACCAGTGATTTTGTTGGCTTTTATGAAGCATCTGGTGGATACCTGCAGGATCGACACTAAGTGCAGGTCTGTGTTTTACCTAACTGCTCTAAAACATTGGAAGGCAATGGAGAAACCTGCATCCCCTTGGGGCAGAGGATTATGATCCTGCCTGACAACAGACCACCTAAGGCACTGAGGGGAAGAGGAAGAGGGTTTCCTTGGGAAACTAGAGCCATCCAAAGCACCGTGTTTGCTGGGGAAGTTAGAAAGCCACTTACATGCCCAAGACAGGACACAAGCTCAGAAAAAACCTGACAAGACCCTAAGCTTTCACCTCTTGGCTGATCTATAGACTGCAGTGCAAATAGGAAGTTAAGGCTGAGGAAGAATTGTAAATGGCCTGGTTAATTATCAAATGAGTGCCCCAGGGCAGATCCATCCAGAAAGACAGGAGAGGCATTTTTGTTGTTGTTTTTAAGCTCCAGGCCTTCATGGAAATCTGGGTCAAAATATTTGCTGAAAACAAGCTGAGCCTTCAAAAATCAAAAACAGAAAATTCTGGGGAAGAGGAAATATGATTTGAGTTACCATATTATAATAATCTAATGTCCAGTTTTCAATTAAAAAATCACAAAGCATACCAAAAAAAATAATAATAAATAAAAACATAACAAAACAGGAAAGTATGGTCTTATTCAGAGAGAAAGAATATTTTGACCAAAACCAACCCTGAGGAAGCCTCTATGTTGGGTTTGCTAGATAGAGACTTTAAATTAACTGTCTTAAATATGTTCAAAGAGCTAAAGGCAACCAACTAAAGACACTAGAAGAAAGAAAACTACAAGTCATCTTTTAAGAATATAAATGCAGAAATTCTCAACAAAATATGAGCAAACTGAGTTCAGCAAATTAAAGAATTATACAACATGATCAAGTGGGATATATCTCAGGATGCAAGAGTGGTTCAACATGCAAAAATCAATCAATATAATACACCACATTGATAGAATGAAGGAAATAAAAAAAAAAAAAAACCACATGATTATCTCAGTTGACACAGGAAAAGTATTTGACAAAATTCAACACTCTTTTATGATAAAAACACTCAAAAAACTAGAAGAGAAGTGAATTTCCTCAGCATGATAAAGGGCATGTATGGATAACTCACAGATCATGTCATGATCAATGGTGGAAGACAAAGCTTTTCCACCAAGATCAGGAACAAGACAATTACACCACTTTTGCCACTGCTATTCAGTATTGCACTGGAAGTTCTACCCAGAGCAATTAGGCAAGAAAAAATAATAAAAGCATCTAAATTGGAAAAGAAGGAGTAAAACTATCTCTATTCAAAAGTATGTGATCTTTTATCTAGAATACCCTAAATAATTGGAAGACAAAACAAAACAAAACTGTTACAGATAACAAATGAATTCACCCAAATTGCAGAATAAAAATCAACATGGAAATATCAGTTGTATTTCCAATAAACAATCCTAAAAAGGAAATTAAGAAAACAATTTCATTTGAAATAGGATTAAAAAATAGTAAAATACTTAGGAATACATTTTACCTAAGGAGGCAGAAGACTTGTACACTGAAAACCACAAAACATTGCAGAAAGAAATTAAAGAACTAAATAAATGGCAAGGCATCATGTTCATGGATTAGAAAGCACATTATTAAAATTATAATACTTTCTAAAGCAATATACAGATTCAAAGCAATCCCTATCAAAATCCCAATGCCATTTTTTATTTGCTGAAATGGAAAACCCATCCTAAAATTCATAGAATTTGAAGGGACCCAGAATGGCCAAAACAATCTTAAAAAAAGAAGAACAAATTTGGAGGACTCACACTTCCCAATTTAAAAACTTACTGTAAAGCTACAGAAATCAAAATGGTGTGGTACTGGTATAACAATTGATACATTGACCAATGAAATAGAATTGAGAGCCCAGAAAGAAACCCTCTTTCAATTGATTTTTGACAAGAATGCAAAGACCATTCAATGACCAAAGTATAGTTGTTTTTTGTTTTGTTTTGTTTTGTTCCAGAAAATAGTGCTGGTAAAATTGGATATCCACATGCAAAAGAATGAAGTTGGATCCTTACCTTACACCATATACAAAATTAATTCAAAATGGACCAAAGACCTAAATTTAAGAGCTAATACAGAAAACTATTAGAAGAAAACATCAGAGAAAATCTTCATGATCTCTGATATGGCAGTGCTTTCTTAAATATATCATCAAAAGAACATGCAGCTAAAGAAAAAATAGGTAAATAGAACTTCATCAAAATGAAAAACTTGAGTGCATCAAAGGACATCATCAAAGAAGTGAAAAGACAACCCATAGAAAGGGAGAAAATATTTGCAAATCATATACCTGATAAAGGTTTAATATCCAGTGTACATTTTGTAAAAATTCATACAATTCAAAAAAGACAAATAATCCAATTAAAGTGTGGGCCAAAGACTTGAATAGACATTTTCTCAAAGATGATACACAAATAACCAATAAGTATATGAAAAGCTTCTCAACAGCATTAGACACTGGAGAAATGCAAATAGAAGCCACCAATTTAGATACCACTTCACATCTGCTAAGATGGCTGTAATAAAAAATAATTGATAAAGGAAAATAACAAGCCTTGGTGAGGATATGGAGAAATTGAAACCCTCACAGATTGCTCAAGGGAATGTAAAATGATTCGGCTGCTACGGAGAAGTTTGGCAGTTCCTCAAAAAAGATAAACATGGAATTATTATTTAACCAGCAATTCCACTCCTCCATATCTACTCAAAGAAATTGAAAACATGGAAAAGAGGGACTCAAATAGGTACCTGTATGCCAGTGTTCGTAGCAGCATTATTCAAAATAGCCAAAAAGTGGAAACAACCCAAGTGTCCTTCAGCACATAGAATGGGATATTATCAGCCATAAAAAGGAATGAATTTCTGATACGTGCCACAAATGGATGAACTTTGAAAACATTTTGCTAGGCATAAGCAGCGAGGCACAAAAGGACAAAGATTATGTGAATCAATTTATGTGAAATATCTAGAATAGACAATAGTGTCAGAAATTAAAAGTTACTAGGGGATGGGGGAAAGTGGGATGGGGAGTCATCATTTAAAAGGTACAGAGTTTCTGCTTGGAGTGATGAAAAAATTTGGAAGTAGTGGCAATGGTTGCACAACATTGTGAATGTAATTAATGTCATGAATGGTTTATGCTATATTATATTTTACCACAACCAAAATTTATTAAAACAGAAACTTTGATATAGTTTGCAACTTATTTTGTCTTTTCATGGAATTCAGTAATATGTATTAAATTATGAAGCATGCTCTGATTGTGATTGTGCTGGTTTGGTTGTATTGTCCCCCAAAACGCCATGTTCTTTGATACAATCTTGTGGGGCCAGTCATATTAGTATTGATTAGGTTGGAATCTTTGGATTAGGTTGTTTCCATGGAGATGTGACCCACCCAACTGTAGGTGATAACTCTGATTAGATAATTTTCATGAAGGTGTAGCCCCGCCCATTCCTCCAGGCCTTGGTTAGTTTACTAGAGCCCTATATAAGAGCTCAGACAGAAGGAGCTTTCTTCTGAAGCTTACAGAGACATTTTGGAGACTGCCCTTGAAAGCAGACTTTTGCTCTGGAGAAGCTAAGAGAGGACAAACGCCCCAAGAGCAACATTTTAAAGAACACACAGGAGCTGAGAGAAGAGTTGGAACATAACCCAGGATCAGCAGACACCAGCCACTTGCCTTCCCAGCTAACAGAGGTTTTTCATATGCCAATGGCCTTTCTCCAGGGAAGGTGCCCTATTGTTGATGCCTTACCTTGGACACTTTATGGCCTTAAGATTGTAACTCTGTAACCAAATAAACCCCTTTTATAAAAGCCAATCCATTTCTGGTATTTTGCATAATTGGCAGCATTAGCAAACTGGAACAGTAATTAAGAGGTTATTGCTCTTTATCTTTTATATTATGATGAGACTCAATGGTGATCTGCACTCTTATTTTGATCAGTCACCTTAGTAAGATTGCATTTGGTTTAAATACTATTAGTGGTTATGAAATACTTGGTTAAAATATTTATATTAATTCACCAAATGATAAATGGAGACTTTGATAAGGCAAATAATTGTTTACTTCTATGTTAGTTTTATTTAAACTGGAATTTCAAATAGTTCAAATAAGAATAGAAACTTGTTATCCTCTCCTCTGTTTTAACATTTTACTTGGGTACAAACTTCAGAATAGATTATTTCTGTGTGGTGTTTTAAAGTCATGGGATGCTTTTCTTGGTTGTGTGAGTATCATCAGTAGCTGTCAGGATGAAAGCCCTCTTTGGGATTATACTGGTTTCTGACATCGGGAACTGGAGAAGGAGTGATTCTTGACTAGAGCTGCATATCAAATCACCTGAAGCTGCTTTCTCAAAATACACAATGTCTTACTTTCCACCCATAGATTCTAATGTCTTCTCTATAGTATGAAGATGGGTAGAAGAGAGTGTGTATAGGATAGAAAGGTCAAATAAATTTTTCAGACATTTACAATATTCTGACACTCTTTGTCTTCCTCCAGTTGGTAACCACTGACCTAGATTACAAGTGCCACCTCTAATTCATCATTATATCACTAGTGCTGACCATAGAACCTGGTAAGAGAAGGCAAAAAATATTCTTGGAATATTGGATAAATATGAAATAAGACAAGTGTTTCCTTTCTATATCTATCTATCTATCTATCTATCTAATCATCTCTCTCTTAACTATGCTATAGTAACATCTGAAAAAATTTGATTCATTCAATATAAAATTATTTATATATCAAAATCTGCTAAAACCAGTTGAGAAAACAATAAATTGTTAGTTTTTAAAGACTCCTTGTATGGTTGCATTTATAGTTATTTAATAACTTTTTATAATATTGGCTTATAACTTTGAGTGGCTGAGTGGTATTAGTTTGTTTTCATAAATTTTAATTCTTGCAAATAGCTTCTTTGAAAGCTAGACATAAATTGGAAATAATTTTCTTAAAATTAAACAAAAGCAAAACAGAAGTGTATTCATCTCAACCTAATTTTTTTTTTTTTTAATACTCTATATCCATTAGAATTTCAGAGGTGGGATTTGAAAACCCAGAACCTATGTGAGATACCAGAATACATCCGTATTCTAGATTTTAAATATGATTTAGTTATATTGAAAATGTTATACCTGGTCACAATGCCTTAACCTTCTAGACCTTTCATTCAGACGTGAGTTTTTTTTTTAAACACTCAGGGGCTTCAAGTTCCTTGATCTCAAGTTTCTCACCATCTCACTAATTTTCTGGCCTTCCTGTGCTCCTCCAGGTTTCCCATGGCCCATCTATTTTCCTTAGCACCTGAGACTTCAGTCATTCTCTCTCCAAAATTCCCATATCCCATTGAATCTCTGTTATACATGACTGGAAAAAATTCCGCTGTTAGATAGGTATAAAGTTTTCCTTTTCTTTGCCTTGGTATAAAGAAAAGATTACATAACCATGTAGTTTGGCGCCTTTATATTATAAATTTAAGGGTTGCAACTTCACTTGGACCCTGAAATATCTTCTGTGGTCTATCCATACTTCTCAAGTCAACCTACTCTTTCTTATCCAAAGAAACAATTTTATACACTTGCCACACCTGACAAAATACCCATCCACTAACTTCTTTCTAACTGAAAGATATTGTGGTGGTTTGAAGCTGCATGCACCTAAGAAAAAACATGTTTTTAAATGTAATCCATTCCTGTGGGTGTGAAACTATTGAAAGTAGGACTTTTTGATAAGGTTACTTCAGTTAAGAGGGTATAGCCCACCTCAGTTGGAATAGGTATTAATCCTATTGCTTTATAAGAAGAGTGAAATTCAGTCACAGAGAGAAAAAGACACAGCAAGCAAGAAGCTGTACATGGAAGAGAAGAGAGAAACAAGGAGACCCCACCATATGCCTTGTCATATGACAAATTAAGGACCCCAAAATCATCGACATCCTGCCCCAGAACACCACAGGTTTGGGGAAGAAAGAATTACCTTGATTATGCCTTGATTTGGACTTTCTTATAGCCTCCAAACCATAAGCTAATAAATTTCCATTGTTTACTATCCATTTCATGGTATTTGCTTTAGCCTAGCTAAAGCAGCCATCTTTGCTTCTACTTCAAAGAAGTCATAAGAGAATAACTAAATGATTTCTTCTCAACAGATTTACAAAGTAAATGCCACCACACACATCTGTTTCTGCTCCTTCTCCGGGTGATTGAACTATCAGAAATTCTTAACCTCCCTTTTTGGTCTGTGCTTGGCCATTGCTATAGAAAGACCATAGAAGATTGTCCATATCCTCATTGCTATTGATTCTTATCAACCACGGAAAATGAAGCTTTATTAGAAGAAATCCAATTTTCAGTTAGAGCATTAATCAGCATCATTTCATCCTGTTTTGTTTTGTTTTGTTTTCCATTTGAATGATCTGTTGAATCTTCTTCTAGTAGAGTGGTTACATAGGGCATTTCAAACTTAGAACAACAGACATTGAACAACAGTGAGACAAGTAAATAAAATTAAGAATGTTATAAGAAGGAAGACACTCAATTGATTTTAGATCACGAACGGACTCGTGAGATGGTTTTTGAGGAAAGGCAGCAAATTATATTTGATTATTCCCCTATAATGTTTAGCTAGCTCAGCATTTAAATTATTTAGAATCAAGTTTGAATGGCAATGTATCCAGTTGCAGGATCTGTTGTGACTTTTTTTCTAAAGAGTCAATCTATAAATAGTTACAGGGCAAGGCCACAGGGCCCTAAAGAGTTCCTGGTAGTACTTTAAGCTACAGGAATTCAATGATATCTGACAAGTTAGCTAATTTCAGTTTTAATACTTATTTTTTCCACTATTCAAGAGAATTGGGAGTGATAAGGACAGTGAAGTTTTTAAGTAAATGACAAATCCTTACATAATTCATAAACAACTGTCCCAATAAAATATGTTCCTTTCTCACTGAATAGATAAATTGGAATGTCCCAGCCAGGAAACACAACATCTATTTTTGTTTTAGCCTTTGTGAGGGTTGCAGCTTTTCCACAGAAAATAAACAGTCCAGAAAATAAACGTACTATTATTAGGACATCATCATAACCCATAGAGGAAAGGAATTAAATAAAATTTGTTTAGAGACCTGAGGGGCCTTTTAGGATAGAGCTCCAGTTTATGTCTCATCTTTGCTTTTTTCCTGAGCTCCATGGAAGAGTCACAACTACCCCATACTTTACTAACTTAGAAAACTTTTCCTAATAGTGTTAATATTATAATTAGTCTCTACTGTGTTGTTTCAAGGAAGATTTGGCAAGTGTCCTCTTGAGGTTTTATCGAGTACAACCAGGTGGCTATTGTAACTTTGCCAGATCTTATCTGCATGGATCTTACAACCTGATCATTCCTAGTGTCCATTTTTAGAATTTAGTGGTCAGATTTTACATATATATGATGGAATATTTGACCCTTCCCATGGATTTGTAAATTTTACAAAGATTTAGCCGGAGCAGCCTTTTTAGCATGATGATCTGCTAAAACATTCACTCTAGCTTCTATGGTATCTTTTTTATTGTGTATCTTTAGCTTAGTGACAAAGGGCATTACATAATTATTATTCCAAGTATGTTGACTTTCAGTGTATCTATTTTTCCTTTTACTTATGACAATTTGATAAACCCTAGAAAGGGCCAACGTTTGCCCATTTGGACAGATTTTGCTCCTGGTAAGAAAGAAGAGATTATTTCATATCCAGCTTGGTGTCAACACTTTATTTTTAAGATAATTTTCATGAAGGAAAACCATTAGGACATATCTTGGTATGGGAATGGACCAAAGATCTTTCCTGGGCATAGACACTTCTCTACCAAAACACAATCCTGAGATCATTTTTCATGTATAAGGTTTATAGAATTGCTTGATTAAGAGTCTTACACAAGTGAATGGCAATATGAGAAGAAGAAAGTAACAAATAATTGTGGTTTTTTAAACTAGCTGTGCCAGTTTGAATGTATTATGTCCCCCAAATGCCATTATCTTTGATGTAATCTTGTGTGAGCAGACATTATCAGTGCTGATTAGATTTCTTTGAGTGTTTCTTTGGAGATTTGCTCTACCCAGCTGTGGGTGATGACTCTGATTAGATATTTCCATGGAGGCATGGCCCCACCCATTCAGAGTGGGCCTTGATCAGTGGAGCTATGTAAATGAGCTGACAGGCAGAGGGAACTCAGTGCAGTTGTGAGTGATGTTTTGAAGAGGAGCTACAGCCAAGAGGGACTCTTTGAAGAATGCGTAAGAACTGCAGATGAGAGACAGTTTGAGGACAGCTGTTGAAAGCAGACTTTGGCTCCAGAGAAGCTAAGAGAGGAAAAACACTCCAAGAGCAACTAAGAATGACATTTTTGAGGAACTGCAGCCTAGAGAGGAATGTCCTGGGAGAAAGCCATATTGAAATCAGAACTTTGGAGCAGACACCAGCCACATGCCTTCCCAGCTAACAAAGGTTTTCCAGACGCCATTGGCCATCCTCCAGTGAAGGTACCCGATTGCTGATGTGTTAGCTTGGACACTTTATGGCCTTAAGACTGTAACTGTGTAACCAAATAACCCCCCTTTTATAAAAGCCAATCCGTCTCTAGTGTTTTGCGTCCAAGCAGCATTAGCAAGCTAGAACACTAGCTAAATAAATTTTTGGGTGATTTTCATTAGCCATAGGGAATTATTAAATAAAGTAGCATCAGATTTAAAGGTAATCTTAATACCAGATGTGCTGGTTTGGAGGTATGTACCCCATAAAAGCCATGTTTTTTTAATCCATTCTTGTGGATGCAGATCTATTATGGGTGGGACCTTTTGATTAGGTTGTTCTGTGGAGATGTGACCCAGCCCATTCAAGATGGGTCTTAATCCACTTGCTGGAGTCCTTTATGGGAGGATATAAGACAGATAAAACTCAGAGAAGCTAAGAGATGAAATCCAGAGAAAAGCCTCCAGAGGGGGGGGAGAGCCATTGAAAGCAACCCAGGAAAGATGGACCAGCAGGTGTCACCATGTGCCTTCCCATGTGACAGGAACCCTGGATGCCAGCGACCTTTCCTCAGAAAAGGTATCTTCCTCTTGATGCCTTAATTTGGACATTTTCATGGCCTTAGAATTGTAAATTTGTAACCTAATAAATCCCCATTGAAAAAGTCAAACCATTTCTGGTACATTGCATTCTGGCAGCTTTAGCAAACTGAAACACAAGATGTGAAGATGCTTTGACTAATTTATTTGAGAACTATAATTGCTCTGAGGCAAGAATTGTGAACTTTAGATGCTGGATCAGGGGATAAGTTATAACAGGCAAAGGGTCTTTGATTTGGGCCATGTTACTGAGTTAATATCCTGATTGTAACCTCTTCATATTCATGCGAAAAGAAAGATTTACAATGCTCTAAGAATAATCAAGCTGGATTCTTATGGGCTTTACTTCAGTTATTCTGTCTATGCTCAATGAGTCTTTTCCCCCAAAGGATTCTGGAACCATGGCTAATTCTTTGTTAATTTCTTTTCTCATACACAATATAAGTATCCTAATATCTATATCAGCTATATTCTGATTATGTGCAGAGAAATAAAAGAAATATATAGTATATATAATACTTATTTATATAAGCAGAGTAGATAATACTTAACTAAATTTTTTACTTATTGTGTCACAAAGAAGAAAGGGATATTCCTTTAATAATAGTTTCCCAATTAAACGTATATGTTAGAAACTTGAAAATGATCTAGAACTGTTAGAAATTTCCATTACTTGAGTGGTTCTAGTAGACCAGAGTAAATAAAATTAATTTCCCCTCAAACTTTCTTCAATTTACCATACGCAAAACTTTTTTGGCAATTTTCATATTTTTCTGGTACAACCAGATGGTTTTCTTTAGGCCAAAATTACCCTCTTTTCTCTTTTGCACTTATTACAATTTTCCTTCATTCTAAGCTTTTTTTTTCCCCAAACAATCTTAACATTTTCTCTAAAAATGCACTGTTCGATGAAGGTGGAATCAATTGTGACTAGAGTAGCATCTGTATATGGAGACAATGCCACTTGGGGATAAAGAGAAATGAGTTTTTGTTTTCTGAGTACTAATTTCATTGTCTCATGTCTCCTAATCAGTATGGTAAACTGGTTCTTCCAATGGTCCTTTTGTTTGAGATAAATTTACAGGTGTCCTTATCTGTAAGTTCCTAATTCTTATAGAAAAGAGGACATACTGGTCTTATACTTCTTTTAGGAACTGGTTGTTTTTTTCTAGAGTGAAAAGTTGTTTACTTCTTTACTTTATAAGGATCACTGAAATATTGGGTATTATCCAAAGTGGAAATTATATATTTCAATATATATTTTTTCTGACTGAATTTCCTTATGCATGTTTAGATATATTTATTAAAATAGAGTACAAGTATCCCTTTATTTTAGCTGAATCTACCTGAGATTTTGATTAACTGAAGTCTATTTCTCATCTTTATTTAGTTTACATTTTGAATCTTTGTCCAGTCTTTCCGGGAAAGGGAATCTTCTTAAACTGCATGGTATAATGAATTTTTCTCCCCTCTCAAGGGAAAAAATAATTTCACATTTAGGTTATTTAAATCTTCCTGTTTCTACCATGCTGCTATTTAACAGTTTTTTCCTAAGGGTCTCATTAACTAGACTAGTTGCTATAGATCCAGGACAATAAGTACCTAATAAAATCCTGAATGCATCAGCAAATTTTGTATTTCTTCCTGTGGCTTAGGAAAATTTGTAATTATACTGCTTAATTTGGCCCTCGACCAGCGCGTTAATTCAACTTCTCTAAATCTGCCTTCTTGTGTAGCAGTTTTACAATGTGTTTTTCTTTTCTTGAGACAACTCTAAGGGTAGTTCATTTAGAATGTCAGGGGAGGGAACAAAAGAATAGGACTATAAGTGGATAGTGCAGATAAAACAGAGAGATACAAAGAAGTAATTTTCAGAGTTACAGAGTAGTTGAAAGAAATTATCTTGGAGAAAGGGTTTTGTTTTGAGGCCTAGTATACCAATTAAAGATGCTGACTATTAAATATTTTGTGTTTTGTCTCCCAATTTTTAGACTGCCTTTTATCAGTGTAAATTTTACTGATTTTGACATGTCAGAGGTTTCATGTTGTGGTGGCTTGGAGTTATGTACCTCAGAAAATCAGGTTCTTAGTCTTAATCCATTTCTGTGGGAGTGAACCCATTGACAATAGGACCTTTTCACGTGGTTTTTTTCAGCTAAGGTGTGGTCCAACTGAATCAGATTGGATCTTAACCCGATAACTGGAGGCCTTATACAAAAGGCCACAAAGAAAGAAAGCCTCAGGAGAAGAAATTGGAAGTCAACTGAACTCATAGGAGAAAAGAGAAGGTGCAACCATATGGATTACCATATAACAGAAAAGCCAAGGACCAAGGAACCTAGCCAGCCCCAGAGCACCACAAAACCATGAGCCAATAATTCCCATTGTTTAAGCCAGTCCATTGTATAGTATTTGTTTTAGCAGTCAGAATACTAATACACTTGCAATGGACTTTATTATTTCAAGTCAAGGAAAACCCAAGAACAAACTCTCAGTATACTCTCAGTATACTCTTGCAAAAGTGATGGGATGTCACTTCCAAGATTAGGTTACATAGACTGTGGCTAATCTTGGAGATTCCCTCTTTTGGTCTCTCTTGCTCTCCCTGATGGAAGCCAGCTGCCATGTTGTGAGTTTCTCTGTGGAGAGACCCAGGTGTGAAAAAACTGAGGGAAGCTCCAGCCAACAGCCACTGACAAACCGAGACGCTTGGTCCAACAGCTTGAAAGGAACTGAATCCTACCAATGACCACATGAGTCAGCTTAGAAAAGATGTCCCTTCGGTTGAGCTTTCCGACGAGGCTGCACCTCAGCCGACACCTTGATGGCAGCCTTGTGAGAGACCCTGAGCACGGGACCCAGCTAAGTTCCCCTGGATTCCTGACCACACAAACCATGAGACTGAAAAACAAGTAAATATCTATTGTTCAAGCAGCTAAGTTTTGGATTATTTGTTATACACAGTAGACAGCTGATCAAAGCTACATGAATGAGCCCTCAAACCATGGAGAGAGAAATTGTCATTTCCTGAGCTGTTCCATTCATCTGTGTGCAATGAGAAGTGTTCTTGTCCCATTTCACAATGCCTTGAAGACCTTCTAAAACTTTCCTCACTGTTACTCTGAGTTTAGTTAGCTCACAGAGTAAGGGGGGAGATTCATTTTGTAGTAAATCTTGGCAAGAATAGGAAATTTTTGTCATCTCAGTGAAATTAGTTAAAATTATAGAATACCAAAATATTCATCAGGTCACTGGGATGTACTTTAAAAGTGATGTATTTAATATGCTAATTTTAAACAGGTTTTGTATCTTTTACCTAGATTGGGTGGGAAGCAGGAACCATTAGAGGAAAAATAGGTAAAGATTAACTAATCCAGGATAAAGTATATGAAGGCAGAGAGGAGTGTGGAAATTACTTAATACATTTATGTTATTTCTAAGATTTTCTGTACGTTTTTGTCTTTCTATTGCACTCTTCAAGTTGCAGTTTTGATTGTAGGCTCTACTTCAGCTATTTTTTCTAAGTTAGTCAAAGTCAGTTTTGTTTTTGTGTTTTGGCCCTTTGTAACCACCAGCTGTAAATGAAAGGCACTATCAAACTATTTTATATTTAATAAAAGTCATTTTGAGGAAAAGGTAGCTAAAAATAAAATAATTACATTATTGGAAATTAGAAAGCATTAAATAATGAAAGGTGTTCTGAGGGGCGAATGAGAAGGTCTGCGTTCTGGACCTGACTCAAATACTTAAAAGCTGAGGACCTTGTAGGTGTTTTCTTAATACTCCCATAATTTATGATTTTCCTGTTCAAGTATTTATCACTCTTGACTCTAACTGTTTGTTTCTGAGTTGTTTCTCCTTTCAAATTACGGTCATGGCAAGGTTCCCCATGCTTAGTTCCTGGCTCCTAAAAATGCTCATTCTCCATTTTTAAAGGAAGGAAGGAAGGTAGGAAGGATTGATTTAACCTCTTAGAGTCTCAGTATGTTTATCTATAAATAAAGACAAATAATAATATGCCTACCTGATTTATCAGGTTGTTGTAGAAATCAAATGAGATCAAAGCCTATAAAGAAGTTACTGTAATCCTATTAAAATTCTATTATACTATAATATAAAGCATGCACTTTTCCCTCTTCCTTCAGCCTTCACTTGGTTAATTAAATGAATTAGGCACCTAAGAGTGCAGACTCAGCCCTTCTGTCTCTGCTATTAATAGCAGTAGTTAAAAAGAGTGGGTCGCAGCCCTTCCTCTGCGTGGGTGTAAATCCTGCCTCCACTCCTTACCGGCCTTGTGGCCTCTGACAAGTCACTACAGCTCCGTGGCCTCCTCTCTGTCACACAAAAGGTGAGTGAGGCTGGTGGGATTTGAGGGGATGAATCATGTAAATAATTTCATACAGTGAGGGGCACAGAGTCAGTCCTCAATAAATCTAAGGCACATTCATTCTCTAGTACTATTAACCATATTTTTATGCAAGCTTTTAAAATGTATGTTAACCGTGCTGTTAATGGTTTGGGAAAGGGCTCTTTTTCATGGAGTTGTACATATACATGTGTTTGTGTGTGTGTTTTATATACAAGTTGAAAACGTATGCATTTATCCTATATTATATTATAAAATAAATTCATAATTATAATTATGTGACTGTATTATATATACTATACATAAAACATATATAAATATTTATATACAAAAGAGAAATTGTGCAAATATTGAGGTAAGGAAGATGAAGTTTCTATACCTTGAACAGGAATATCCTCATGATTTTTCTTAAAAAATTTCACAAAATATTAATTAGAAAATTTTAATTATTCAAAATTGCCTTTCCCTGATAACACAAATTAATCAGGTTGAGTTTTCTTTTTCTTTTCAATTATTTTGAAGCACACAGATGATCCATTATATGATTTTGGAAGCTGCGATTTAAGATATAGTGTTTTCTTTTGATTATTTTCAGTTTCAATATTGGCAGTTGTAAAAGTGATCTATTGTGCAAACCGCTATTCTGACTTAATTTATCAGGAATTAAAATGAGTCTGTATTTTCTGCTGTTAAGTCTCCATAGTGGTAAGTATCAGAACAAAATTCCATGTATTATACCTTGGTTGGATCATAGGAGGGGTTAGAAGAGGTAGATGAGGAGAGAGACTTACATGATTATGATAATGCAAGAAAGCATATGCAATTAGTGTCATTTTTGTTTGACATAAAAGAAGATGTTTTTGTGAAATAATATTGCACTGAAACTTTTGGCAATTCCCTGTGTAGGAATTAATAGCAGTAGTTAAAAAGAGCCAGACTGGCCCTTCCTCTGTGTGGGTATAAATCCTGCCTCCGCTCCTTAAGGGCCTAAAGTGATGCTATGACACTGGCATTATTAAGAAGCAGTCATTTTGTACAGTGTTCCAGTTGCTAATGCTGCCGTTATGCAAAATGGATTGGCTTTTATAAAGGGGGTTTATTTGGTTACAAATTTAGTCTGAAGTCCATAAAAATGTCCCAATTAAGGCATCAACACCATGTACCTTCACCAGAGGAAGGCCGATGGCATCCGTAAAACCTCTTGTCAGCTGGGAAGGCATGTGGCTGGCATCTGCTGACCCTAAGTTGTATTCCAGCTCCTCTCTCAGCTCCTGTGCTTTCTTCAAAATGTCGCTCTTGGGGCATTTTGTCCTCTCTTAGCTTCTCTGGAGCAACACTGGGCTAGCATCCCCAAAGTGTCAGCAAAAGTCTGCTTTCAGTGGCTATCTCCTAAATTTCTCTCTGAGCTGCTCTCCAAAATGTCACTCTCAACTGCTCTGAGTTCCGTCTGTTTGTAAGCTCTTTTATAGGACTTCAGTGACTTAATTAAGACCCACACTGAATGGGTGGGGCCACACCTCCATGGAAATAATCTAATCAAAGGTATTATCCACAGTATGGTGGGTCACATCTCCATGGAAACAACCTAATCCAAAGATTGCAACCTAATCTACACTAACACATCTGCCCATAAAAGATTGCATTAAAGAACATGTCATTTTGGGGGACATAAAACATCCAAACAGGCACATATAGATTTTCTCTGAATTTGGTAAGGACTTCTGAAATAGCTATTGTTGCACTATCATAATATTGGTCAAACAGATGCAAGTAAAATAGGAAATTGAAAGCAATGTGATGGTTAGTGTGGTACATTGAATTGTGTGTTGCAATTTAGACATGTTCTTAATCTTAATCTGCACTCCCGTGGGTGTGAGCCATTATAAATAGGATCTTTGAAGATGTTATTTTAATTATAGTGTGGCCCAACTGAAAGAGATTGTGTCTTCATCTGGAATACTGGAGTCCTTTATAAACAGAAGAAATTCAGACATAGTCAGAGAAAATCACAGGAAGGAAAGCAGAACCTGAAGTCAGAGGAACCTGGAAGAGAAAGGAGAGGACATCGCCATGTGACATGAGGCAGGGCTACAAGACAAGGAACCCCAAGGATCTCCCACTGCCAGCACCAGAATGTTACAGGCTTTGGAGAAAAATCATCATCTTGCTGACACCTTGATTTTTTATTTCTCCCAGCCTCATAACTGTGAGCCAATAAAATCCCATTGTTTAAGCTGACCCATTGTGTAGTATTTGTCTTAGCAGCCTGGAAACCTAGGACAGGTGGTCAGGCTTTTGTTTGAATATGAATCCTTGAACATCTTTTTTAACTAGGTAGAATGGTCAAGAAGTTATACAAATAATCGTTGTCATCATCATATTTGGTTAATGCTATTATTTCCTCATAAGCTCCATGAAAACCGAGATTTTGCATGTTTTATGGATGTGTCTAGAGCAGTGCCTCACATATGGTAAGTGCCTAATAATCACACCAGTTGGGGTATGAGGTGCCTGTGTGCTCTGTCCCTTGTAGGAGATTCTATATTAGACCTGGAAGGAGGGACGGTTACATGGAGATTTTTCTGACCCAATCCAAGGTACCAGTTTGTGAGTACAGTTGAAGGTGAAGTAGAAGGAGTCGTGAGTCAGAAGCCGGCTCAAGCCAAGAGAGGGAACAAGTAGAGTAGAGAAAGCACAGAGAGAGAAAAGAGACCAGTCAGTTTAAAAAAATAAGTATCAGGAGTATGAAAAGTGCTAAGAACTGTGTTAATAATTGTAAATGATTTGCGAAGGGTTAGTGACTATAGGTGTTTGGGATGTGAACATTTTAAGAAATCACTAATTTCTCTGAAATCACCTCTTTGATGATTTGTTTTGTTCAGTTACTTTCCCACAACCTTTAAGTAGGAGAATGTTATAATTTTTATGTAAAAATCAATAATGATATAAATTTCTACAACATAATTACATTGGATGGACAGTGGCTAACCAGATATCATCAATGTAATTGTGTTTTATCCACAAAATATGTTTATCTTTTATTTTATTCATAGTTGTCCGGGATATTTTTAGGGAAAAATATGAGTAGTAGATAACAGGAAATTTAAAAGCTAAGTAACATTTAAATGACTACATTATAATAATCACTTTTGTCATAATTTGACAGCAATGTAACTTGTATATAGAATTAAAATAAACATTAAAGACAAGAACAGTGATAGAATATTACAGTAGTTGGGGATATAATTGTAGTTACATGACTCCTTCCAGTTTCCGTGCAAAATAAACTTGTTTTATTCTCCTAACATGGCAATATCAGATGTGAGCATCATCTTGATGTTTTTATTTTTGTCCAATATTACCCACATTGAGAAGTGTTTAGTAATTCAGTGGTGATATCTGTAATTCATGTTTGTAGTATCATAGCAAATGCAAAAGCTATCTTTTATCCATAATATTTACCAGATGTCCTAGACAAAATATACTTCATAGTTCCATATTTGAGCATTTCTGGAAATCTTCTAAGTTCTGGTTAATACAAATTACAAGTGGACTAATCAAAGTAGAAGAATGACTTCGACAGTGGAACATCATGTATCTGATGTGATACTCCCCACCCTGAAATTCTAAAATTCCTTTTTTGAACATCATTCTGGGGTACTCTTTAATTCTGTGTCACACCACCTTGGATATCCCCTACCCCCTCCTTTTTATATGCTAACTCTTATATTAGATCAAACATTAAGATTTTAAAAGGGAGAGTCAACTCACTGAGGATATTTTAGAATACTTGGAACAACCACCAAAGTAAGAGATGATGAATACCAGTGATCCCCTAATTGGGGTGGGCTCCCCTCTGTGGGTGCCCTGTGATGTTCCAAGCAGTTGTTAGACATGGGTAGTTTTAAGGGACTTTATCAGGTCCTCACCTTTAATATATGTACTTCTTCCTAAAGTTGACTTGCCTGAGAACTGTTTTTCTTGTTTTTCTTTCCTTCTTGCTGTTCTATTAGTTTTTGCTCTGCTCTTGCCAGATAACACTAGACAGTTTTCCTCTTCTAGTTCTGCTACAATTTCTTATCATTTATTTATTCAGTCTAGTCTGGCTCTAGTGAAAGGGTTAGGGTGTAAGTATTTTCATTCTAGTCCTGTGACATAAAATGTGGGCAAAAATATAAGTTACTATTTCCATTTCCCTTTTCCTCTTTTTTCTTAGTAATAAGACTCATTCACTTGGTGGCACTGTGACTACAATTGATAAACTACATTTCCCAGCCTCTACCACAGGGTGGGACTGTCACACCCCTTTGGCCAGTGGAAAAGGGGTGTGAGTCTCCCGGAAAGGAACGTTGAAGGGATCTGGCATGGCTTGGGAGGTAGACCTTCCCCTGCCCCCTCCGTTTTCTTTCATCTTCTTGCCTAGAATATGGGCTTGATGGCTTGAGCGTCTGCAGCCATCTTAAACAGTGGGGATGTGGGCCAAATACTCAAGATATAGGGGGTAAAAAAACAGAAAAATCCTTGGTCCCTGATGACCCCATGGTTGCCTGCCATGCCAACATTTGACCGGCTACTTCTGGGCTTCCTTTATGTGAAAAAATAAACCTGATTTCTGAAGTCACTATAATTGGGTCCAATTCATTAGCAACTAAACTCAAATTCCAACTAATACAAAATGATTAAAGTAAATATGAGCAAAAATGGCAGGTTAATAAATGACAGGTTAAGAGATACAAAAAAAAAAAAATCAGTAATGACAAGAAAACAAATAACTTAAGTGGCGTACATGAAGAGGAGATAAATCCTTCAGTTTGCTTCCTGTCTAGTGGTGGAACTGCTTGAGGAACCTGCAAAAATCCATCTGTCATAACACGTACAGAGGCTGGATTTAGGAATATTTCAGCAAAGCTCCTCTCTCTTTGGGTTAGTTAGCATGGTTGTAAAGTGCAAAAAGACAGAAATGCTATCTCTGCCTTCTCTAATGAAATGAGGCCTCTACTCTCGGGAAGATTTCTTTTTCTGTTTTTTTTCTTTTTTTTTGAAGATGATGACGGGCACATGTCTGAATATTTTTTTTTCAATCTTCATTCACTATTCTGCTGTAGTTGCAAAGCTGAGAGGCCTTAACTGAAGCCCGCTCTGAGGTGTTCGCCATGAAACATCCACAAACGGAAATCATGACACACTCTCCTCCTCTTTGTTTTTTTTTCCTCATGTTTTTCACTAATATTCTTATCTTGGTTGTGCAAACTTGTCCTTTGAGGTATGAAACTGTTTCTCTATTGTAAATTATAGGTTTGACCCAGATGATCTTTCATGAACCTTATAGTTATAAGATTTTGTAATTTTATGCTCCATATATAAAATTGTGAGAACAGATAATATTATAACAAGTAATAATTAGGGAAAAAAACCTTCTCTAAAGCAAAAGGGAAACTACAATTTCTCCTCTTACTTTTTACTAGTTTATAATGAATGAAATTAAGGTATTTCTAGAGCTATGTCAGCTTGTGCCGGTTTGAATGTATTATGTCCCCCAGAAAAAGCCATATTCTTTGATGCAGTCTTGTGGGGCAGACAGAATAGTGGGGATTAAGTTGGAACGTTTGGATTAGATTGTTTGCATGGAGATGGCGCCCCACCCAACTGTAGATGATAACTGATGGGATATTTCCATGGAGGCATGGCCCCACCCATTCAGGGTGGGCCTTGATCAGTGGAGCCATATAAATGAGCTGACTCAAAGAGAAGGAATTCAGTGCAGCTGTGAGAGACATTTTGAAGAGGAGCAAGCTTGCTAGAGAGGAACGTCCTGGGAGAAAGCCATTTTGAAACCAGAACTTTGGAGCAGACGCCAGCCATGTGCCTTCCCAGCTAACAGAGGTTTTCCAGACGCCATTGGCCATCCTCCAGTGAAGGTACCCGATTGCTGATGTGTTACCTTGGACACTTTATGGCCTTAAGACTGTAACTGTGTAGCCAAATAAACCCCCTTTTTATAAAAGCCTATCCGTCTCTGGTGTTTTGCATTCCGCAGCGTTAGCAAACTAGAACACAGCTCTTCCTAGAAATCATGATACAAATCTAGCTAAAATAGATTTCATTTAAATAAAATCAATTTGGCATGCTCCTTTTTTTTTTTAAACATACATTGTTGAGGATTGAATCACGTCCCCCACAAAAGGCACTTTCAGTTCCCAAACCCTGGTCCTGTGGGTGTGAACCCGTTTGTAAATAGGACCTTTGACGATGTCATTGTTAAGGTGGCCCAAACTGAGTGAGGTTGGGCCTGCATCCCATGGGACTGAAGTCCTTACAAGAAAAGGCAATTGGACATGGAATAAGAAGCGACAGGGATCAGCCAGAAGCTAAAAGCCACCAGAACCCAGAAGAGAAAAGAGAAGATGCCATTATATGCATTGCCATGTGATGGAAAAGCTAAGGAACCCCCTAAGATTGCCAGCCAGCCAGAAGATACACATTCTGGGAGGAGGCAAGCCTTCTAGCCTCTGAAACCATGAGCCAATAAATCGTGTTTTTAAGCCAACCCATTGTATGATATTTGTTTTGGCAGTCAGGAAGCTAATACATATTATTATGATTTGGTATTCAATATATATTAAATAATATAATTAATATATTAATGTATTAAATATACATACTTATGTATAATGTATTTATATATACTATATATAGTGTCACATATATACTGTACATTGTATGTAACATACACCATACAAAGTATTTTACATATAGCAATACATATTATATATGTAGAATATTTATGTGTTCTCTCATGTGTTCTCTTTCTCTCTCTTGCCCTCTATCTATATATGCATATACATACATGAATGCATCATATATTTTTATATAACTTAGATTAATAGTAATCATTACTTCATTCAACAAAGGTAAATTTAACACTTCTTGTGCACTGGGCATTGTTCTAGGCATGTTAGTTTCTTCCATTTCTTCCATGAATAAGGAATACTTTGTTCCCTCTAAGTAATTTCATAATAGTGTCTTAATAGCTTTCTGGACTTTTCTCCAGTTGAAAACAAATTGGAAGCCTCCAGTCTATGTTCTCATTGCCTTCTGTCTTTCTGGACAGATTACTGACCTTATTTACCAAGGCACATCTCTGTGTACCATTATCCGCTTTCTGAAGTAATTTCTGTCCTCCTAGTGCTTTGAAGAATAGATCTTATCTTCTGTTATGGCAAGAAGGAATGTCAATCTGTTAAATATATTCCCAAAATGTCACACCCACATCTTTTGGTTAGCTTAGGTGAGAGAGCTGGTGTACTGTTCAGTTACGATTTTTTTTTTTAAGTGTTGTGAACACATCATCAGTGTATTACCCTTTTATTAAGTTAATCTTATGCCACAAAAGAAACACAAGTGGAAATGATAGACTGTCCTGACAGTGATACTAAGAAAAGAGAAAAGCAGTGACACATTCTTGATTTCATATTTAGCATTTTAATGACTTTTCACCAAAAATTACAATGCATCTTTCCCAGAAACAGTTCTCTAGTGTACTTTTCCTCTATTTAAATTTGTTCCTGAAAGTTCTGTTTTTAATCCTCTTTACTGACCAAAGCACAAGGGTACAACATTAAATGAGTGCCTGGGTTGATGCGTGTATGTGTGTGTGTGTGTGTGTGTGTAAGTGTTTGTATGAAAAATTGTGGTGCTTTTGTTTTGTGTACATATTTACATGCTAAAATGCATCCATTTTTTGCAAAGATGAACACTTTTTCAAGAAGTTTCTAGAATTTTTGTTGTTGAGCTGTAGAATTTCTTTATATATTCTAGATATTGAACACATGTTGGATATGTGGTTTCCAAATATTTTCTATTCTGTAAGTTGACTTTTTACTTTTATGATGAAGTCCTTTGATGCCTGTTCTGGTTTGCTAATGCTGCCCATTATGCAAAACACCAGAAATGGATTGGTTTTTATTAAGGGGGTTTATTTGGTTACACAGTTACAGTCTTAAGGCCATAAAGTGTCAAAGGTAAGGGCATCAACCATCAGGTACCTTCACTGGAGGATGGCCAATGGTGTCCAGAAAACCTCTGTTAGCTGGGAAGGCACATGGCTGGTGTCTGCTCCGGAGTTCTGGTTCCAAAATGGCTTTCTCCTATGACGTTCCTCGCTAGGTGTCTGCTTGCTCCTGGGTTGCGTTCTCCAAAATGTCTCTGTAAGCAGCAGCTCCTCGAAAATGTCACTCTTGGTTGCTCTCCAAAATGTCACTCACAGCTGCACTGAGTTCCTTCTGTTTGTCAGCTCATTTATATGGCTCCAGTGATTTCATTCAGACCCTTCCTGAATGGGTGGGGTAACACTTCCATGGAAATTATCCAATCAAAGTCATCACCCACAGTTGGGTGGGTTACATCTCCATGGAAACACTCAATCAGAAGGTTCCAACCTAATCAG
This sequence comes from Choloepus didactylus, assembly GCF_015220235.1. Classification (NCBI taxonomy): domain Eukaryota; kingdom Metazoa; phylum Chordata; class Mammalia; order Pilosa; family Megalonychidae; genus Choloepus; species Choloepus didactylus. The sequence continues at coordinate 13,142,523 of NC_051322.1, forward strand.
CACTAATATGTCTGCCCCAACAAGATTGTATTTAAGAATATGTCTTTTTTTGGGGGGACATAATGTATACAAACTGGTATAATGCCCAAAGTTTTGTTTTTTTGTGTTTTTTTGTTTTGTTTTTTTTAGAAGGGACAGCAGTCAGATTTTTATTATTTATCCAGCAAAGAGAAAACATAATTTCTACAGCAGAGGAAAAGGGAGGAGAAACAAATGCCTGGGACCAACCAGCATATTTTTTCTATTCTTTTTTTTCCCACACATGTCTTTATTTTATTACTCATCTAACCATACATTGGATAAAGGGGGTATTAGTCATAAGGTTTTTATAATCACCCAATTGCAAGATAAAAACTATATAATTATACAGTCATTATCAAAGATCAAGGCTACTGGGTTATACTTCAACAATTTCAGGTATTTCCTCTGGCTGTTCCAATATGCTAGAAACTTAAAAGGAAATATCCATATAATGATTAATTAGTCATAACCATTTGTGAAGTCCTGACTTCTCTGTTACAACTCCTCCCTCTCATTTGATCATTCTTTCAATCTTCAGGGATATTTGTGCAATGACCATTCTAACTTCACGCTGAAAAGGAGTGTTGACATTATGGGGTAGAAGAATGCAACTGGTTGATGCTCTTGGAGACACTGGTACTTCTGGGTTTCAGGGCTTATCTGGCATAGGAACAACCTGGAGGTTTTAAGTTTCTGAAAAAAGAAATGTACTAAGTAAAACTTTTGTAGAGTATTAGATAGAACCCAGGGTATTCTTTAGGGTTTTCAGGAATACTGTTGGTTGGGGCTTGGCATACTGTGGCATTTTGTAGCATCTGGCTGAAGTTTGCATTAGAGTAACCTCTAGAATGATGTCTTGACTCTATTTGAAATCTCTTAGCCACTGAGACCTTATTTTGTTTCATTTCTTTTCCCCCTTTTGGTCAAGAAGGCATTGTCAATCTCATGATGCCAGGACCTGGCTCTTTCTTGGGAGTCATGTCCCATGTTGCCAGAGAGACTTAAACACTTGAAAGTCATGTCCCACACAGAAGGAAGGGTAATGAGTTTATTTGCAGAGTTTGGCTTAGAGAGAGAGAGGCCACATCTGAGCAACAAAAGAAGTTCTCTGGGGGTGACTCTTAGGCATAATTATAAGTAGGTTTAGTTTCACTATTATAGAAATAAGTTTTATAAGGGCAAGCCTCAAGATCAAGGGAGTGACTTATTAAGTTGGGAGTCCCAGTGCTTTAGAGAATATCAGGAATTTCCAGGTGGGAAAGTTTAATGTGGAATTTTAAAATATGGATTTTTTCCTCCAGTTCTGCAGGGAACTTTGCAAATTCTTTTTTATTTTCTGCCCCAAATACTCTGGAATGTATCAGGGTATTACATTAAGCTATACAGAATAACAAGATCTCATTCCCTATTCTAGGCTCCATGTAATTAGGTTGTTTAAATAAACTGACCAGACAGATAAGTTAGACAGTATGCTATAGGAAATTTAAATTTTGGACAAAATAAGCATCTTTTCCTTTGGTCTCACACAGAAGTTGAAGTTTTGAAATACAGAAAATATCATCCTTTAGCCTGTATTCTGATTTAATGTAGTCCTAACCAGATCTGTTTCATTCATGTCTCTAATTGAAGTCTGATCTCTTTTTAGCTTCTTTAACAGTTGCTAAATGGAGTAATGCTGACTTTCAGGGCTGCATAACTGTAACTCTGAGTCTTAGGTGTCACACAGGTACCCAAAGTTCCAGGGAACTACAAAGTTATACACATAGAGCACAGCTTCTTAGAATTTAGAAATAACAATTAAAACTCAGGAATAAATGTGACTACTGTACAAGCTTACAATGTAGACCCTAATTTTCTTATAAACATTTTCTAAATGAGACCAGAGAATAATTGTTCTTTTGTTTCTGGCTCATTTTGCTCAAGATATTGCCCTCAAGGTTCATTCACCTGATTGCATGCTTCACAACTTCATTACTTTCTTTAGCTGCACAATATTCCTTTATAGGTATACACCACAGCCCACCTTCCATTCATCAGTTGATGGACCATACAGCCTTCTTCATCCATTGGCAATCATGAATTATGCCACCATAAACATCAGCATGCAAATGTCTGTTCATGTCCCCAATTTCAGTTATTCTGAGTATATTCCTAGTAATGGCATTGCATGATCATATGGCACCCTATATTTAGTTTCCTGTGGATCTGCCATGCTGCCTTCCAGAGGGGCTGCACCATTCTGCTTCCCTAACTACATTGATAGATATACCTGTCTCTCCACATCTTCTCCAGCACTTGTATCTTTATGTTTGTTTGCTTATTTATTTATTTGAATCTGCATGTTTTATTGAGATATATTCACATACTATATATTCTATCCAAAGTATACAGTGTCTCACAGTATCCTCACTTAGTTGTGCAATCATCACTCTCAATTTTAGACAATTTTCATTGCACCAAAGAGAAAAATGACACACATACACACACACACACACACACAAACACGCCAAGGATGCCCCAAACACCCCATATCCCTTATCCTCCCCCCCCCAATTATTTACCCCTAGTAGTGGTGTGGTACTAGTAAGGTATACTGTTAAATATAGTTCATAGAATGGAATAGGTAATTTTTCCCCATATACCACTCTATTATTAACTCTTTCTACAAGTAACATATATTTGTAGTAGTTCATACAAGAACTTATTTATATTTGTAGTGTTAATCAATGAGAGACATGACTTTAAACAACCCTTTCAATCAAATTCACCTTCAATAGGGCACTATTACTTATAACAAACTACCATCACCTCTATCCATTCCCAAACATTTAAGTTCAACTTCATTAACAGTTCTGTACCTGTTCCCCTTTCTCTAGCTTTTGTCTATCTCTAGGTCCCCTGTATTCTACATTTTAAGATTCTGAGTTTACATTTTCTAGGTGGTTCACTTCAGTGAAACCATACAATATCTGTCCTTTTGTGTCTGACTTATTTCACTCAGCATTATGTCCTCGAGGTTCATCCATATTGTTGCATGCTTCAGGACCTCATTCCTTCTTACTGCTGCATAATATTCCATGGTATAGTATAAGCCACATTTTGTTTATCCATTCATCTGATGATGGACACTTGGATTGTTTCCACTTTTGGCAATTGTGAATAATGCCTCTGTGAACATTGGTGTGCAATTGTCTGTTTGTGTCACTGCTTTCAGATATTCTGGGTATATATTGAGTAGTGGAATTGCTGGGTCACAGGGCAACTCAATATTTAGTTTTCTAAATATCTTCCACAGTGGCTGTGCCGGTTTGGATATATTCTTTAATGAAATCTTGTGGGAGCAGACTGATTAGTCTGTTGATTGGGGTGGAGTCTCTGAATTTTCCATGGAGGTGTGGGCCCTGCCCATTCAGGGTGGGTCTTGATTAAATCACTGGAGTCCTATAAGAGAGCTCACAGACAGAAGGAGCTCAGAGCAGCTGAGAAAGACTTTTGGAGAGACACTTGGGAGCTGACAGAGATGCTCAGAGATGCTTAAAGATGCTTGGAGATGCGGAAAGAAGGATGTTTGGAGATGCTGTTTTTTGTTGTTGTTGTTCTCCAATTCATTTATTTCCTCTATAATCTTTGTTATTTCTTTTCTTCTACTTGCTTTTGGATTAGTTTGCTGTTCTTTCTCTAGTTTCTTCAGTTTTTCAGTTAGGTCTTTTGTTTTTGCTCTTTCTTTCTTTTTAATGTAGGCATTTAGAGCTATAAAATTTCCTCTCAGCATGAACTTCACTGCATCCCACAGGTTTTGATATGTTTCATTCTCATTTTCATTTGTCTCTAGATATTTAGTGATTTCTCTTGCAATTTCTTCTTTGACCCACTATTTGTTTAAGAGTGTTGTTTAACCTCCATATATTTGTGAAAGTTCTGGTTCTTTGGTGGCTATTTATTTCCAGCTTCTTTCCATTATAGTCAGAGAAAGTGCTTTGAATAATTTCTAATATTTTCAAATTTATTAAGACCTGTTTTGTTCCCTAGTATATGATCTATCCTGGAGAACATTCCATGAGCACTTGAGAAGAATGTATATTCTGGTGTTTGGGGATGCAACAACTATATATGTCTGCTAGATCTAATTCATTTATCACATTATTTAAGTTCTCTACTTCTGTATGGATCCTCTGTCTGGTGGTTCTGTCTTTACAAGAGAATGGTATACTGAAGTCTCCTACCATTATTGTAGAAATGTCTATTGCTCATTTCAGTTTTGCCACTGTTTGCCTCATGTACTTTGGAGCTCCATGATTGGGTGCATAAACATTTATGAGTGTTACTTCTTCTTGGTGAATTGTCCCTTTTATTAATATATAGTGTCTTTCTTGTCTCTTATGACATCTTTGCATTTAAAGTCTATTTTGTCTGATACTAGTATAGCTACCCCTGATTTCTTTTGCCTACTACTTGCATGGAATGTCTTTTTCCATCCTTTCACTTTCAGCCTATTTGTATCCTTGGGCCTAAGATGAGACTCTTGTAAACAGCATATAGATGGATCATATTTTTAAATCCATTCTGCAAATCTGTATCTTTTAATTAGGGGGTTTAATCCATTAACCTTCAAAGTTACTAACATAAAGGCAGTTCTTGATTCAACCGTCTTATCCTTTGGTTTTTATTTGTCAGATTTTTTTAAACTCTCTTTTTATCCTTTAAGTTACTCTTACTAATACTCTTCAGTTCCATGTCCTCCTCCAGACCTCTCTCTCCTGTCTTTTTTTTTTTTTTTTTTTTTTTTTTCCCAGCTGACAGAACTCCCTTTAGTATTTCTTGAGGGCCAAAAGGTTTTAATTGTGGTGAAGTTCCATTTATCTATTTTTTTCTTTTGTTGCTCATGCTACTGATGTAAAGTCAAAGAAACCATTGCCTAACACAAGGTCCTGAAGATGTGTCCCTATGTTTTCTTCTAGGATTTTTAGAGTTCTGGTTCTTATATTTAGGCCTTTGATCTGTTTTGTGTTGTTTTGTATTGGTGCAAGGTGGTGATCCACCATCATTCTTTTGCATTTGGATGTTCAGATTTCCTACAACCATTTGTTGCAAAGTCTATTCTTTCCCCATTAGTGATAAGCATTTTGATGGCCCTTTGTAGCCTATGATCATACCAATATTTTTTACTCATTTATAATTATATTTTGCAATTTATTCATTTCAGAGTGCTAGAATTTAAGGAGTAGTTTTCTCAAAATAAAAAGGAGTATTATTTCACAAACCCATTAACAATGAGTCTTCAGTTTTAGATCTCTTTCTAGAAAATCCCATTCTTCATGCATATAGTCACCTGTTTAACTTCTTAACCCTGCTTCTTGTTTTCTTTTTCACATAATTTGTGTATCATACCAAAACTAACATGGTGATGTAGTATACTGATAAACTTTAAAGATTTATTCATGTATGCTGCTGTAATTGCTTTATTTCATAAGTACTTTAATATATTAATTCCTGAGGATAAATTATTATGCTTTGGACTCAACATGTGGCTTTCTACACTATTATAAATATGTCTTTATAAATATACTCAGGTTTACTAGTCTCCAGGAGCCAATGTTGTCTGATTAAGATTAATAAACAGATTGTGTAGGATAACTGCATCTTCAAGGTTCTCCATACCAGGACTTCTGGGAATCTCAGATGAGCTTAGAATCCGAGTAGGCTATTACCGGCTGCTGCCAGTCCGTGACTTAATTCCCCACACCAGACTTTTGTCCAGTTCCCCAGGTCTGAGTAAAAGATAGAAAATACAAGTTCAGATCCTTGCTGATAGTTATGCCTGCCATGGCTTTTAATCCTCATGGCAGCACGGACTGCAGAGCTGTGACAAATTGAGAAGGAGAACACTTGTCTTTCTTTTGAGTCTGCCCTCTTGGAAGGATTCCACAGTTAGGGTGCAGACTGCATGGCAGCTCACAATTTACTGCGGCAGCTCTTTTAGATTTGCCTTCATCTGTGCTTCCAAGATACACACGCACTTCTTAGGTGGCAGTGTTGGAAGGAGTTCAAATATCGGTAGCCAGGTTGTCAGAGTATCAGACTGTCCTCTGTTCCACAAATTTTATTGCTGAGTCTTGCTCATTGTAGCTGATTTCTTCTTGAAATCTGGCTTCGGTCACAATTACAGATCTGGCTCTGAATTGCGAATTTGGTTCATATACCTGTGTTTCTGGCATGTGTGTGTGTGTATGTGTGTGTGTGCCTGCATGTCTGTGTATGTTTTAGTTCAGAAAAATAAATTTTGTATAGGGCTGTAATAATTAATGTCAATTATAGTTCTTTGCAAAAGTTATTTATATTTGTGCGTAGGTATGTATTTATGCATTTTTGTATTTATGTATATACTATTAGTGCGTGTGTATATGTGTGAAAATAAGATAACTTTAGTGCTAGTTTGCCTGTGTGTGTGTGTGTGGTGTGTGCCTGCAAGCATGTGTGTGAGTGTGCGCTTTGCTATTCTATTCTCAGGAAACATATATTTCTGTAAGGGAAAAACCAACATTAATTAATACAGCAAGTTGACAAATTAGCTGGCTATACTTTCTTTTATTAAAACATCTATAATTTTGGTTTGCTTTTATCCTAAGCACAATTCAAGAGAAACTTACAGTTCTATACAACAATAGTTTCTAATTAATACCCTCAAAGGTGTAAAAGTCATACTTTACTTTGGAAAATCCCAATATCCCTTTTTCTTTCTGAAAATTAGCACACAATTTATTTTTCGTAAAGCTCTCTTCCAACAGCAGATTCTCAAAAGATTTTATTCATACTGTGTATATTCTAATATAAAGCTACCAAAAACTAAATAAGCAAAAGGAAATAAAGCATTGTTTATTATTACATAGAAAAGTTTTCATGTTTCCCACCTGATCCTTCATCATTTCTGAGTCCTTATGTAAGTTTAACCAGTAACCACTTCGAGAATATAAAAAAAAGTAATAGAAGGTTTTGATTCAGTTTGATATTTCATAGTGAACCACATGGATATAGCTCCTACGTGAATACCCTAAAATTGTCTAGAGTAGCCAGAGCTCCTCAGACAAAAGAAAAAAAAAATCCAAAAATCAATTTGGAAGATGGGTGATTGGCTAATCACAGGTTATTCACAGCTCTGGGAGAATATCAAGCCTAACTCCTGACACCATTCAAAGAGCCGCCCGGTGATGCAGCAGCCCTGAATGAATCTTCCTTCCAAAACAGACTTGTGCAATGGCATTCTGAGGGCCAAAGAAAACTTTCCCAGTAAATCTCCTATCTCAAGAACCCCAGAAAAAATATTGAACTGTCCTTTAATCCATCCCTGGAAAATGTACAAACAATACTTCTTAGATTTATAAAATAATTTATTCCCTAGATGATTAAAAAACTTATGAGGCATGGGGATATAAAAATTGACGTGTACAACTTACTTACTATCCTGCTTATTTTTTTGGAAAATGTATAACTTGATAAACGGGAGTAATTATTATTTAGACTCTAACTTCTGGTAGCATTCATGCAAACCAAATGAGATAATAAAAAATTTTAAACACAATATTACTTTAAACAATTGCCACTCTTATCATTAACAATGATTTATGACTCTAGAATTTAGACATGCTATAAATACTTCCCTTGGTAAATTGTGGGATTCAGTATAGTCTTGAAACGGTATGGACTTTTTGAGCCTCATATAGAAAACAATTTAGATCACTCCTGAACCATTTATTTAATCATTCATACTTTCTTTCTATATTAAAATAGAGATAGTCACATACTCATTAGAATGTTGTTAGCTTTAAAGCATATAATCTGTGCAAAATGTCTGGCTCATACAGAGCACTTTAAACAGCTAGAAATTACCTGTGCTTTTCTTCTCTTTTCTGTGAGGATTTGGTGAGTGACATCCTGCATGTCCTCTTTTGTGCAAACCATTTTTCATCTCACAGACTTTTGGGATATACAAATTTAAGACCATTAATGCCAGTTGCATTTAGATAACATTGAAATTAATGTGCCATCCTTGTAAATTGCTAATCATTTGATTTTTTAAAAAAATAGCATATATTGAGTACTATATGCTAGTATATACATCAAAAATTATTTTACTGTGTACTTTACTTTTATTTAAATAGATCAACATGCATAGAATTTATCATAAACATGGACTATCAACTTTATCCATATGCACACCTCAGAAAATTCTGAAATTTAAAAAATCAGTTTGGAACTCTCTTTGATTCTGTCAGATTTGGTTAAATTATTCATGGGGATTATGCCTGATTAAATAAAAGACAGTCATAAAATTGAACAATTTTTTAACTGGAGGTGATACTGCTCCCCTCTCCATATCCCTCTTCAATGAGATTCCATATCTCATTGGACCTGGACACAGTGTATAGTCCATGCTTTAACTGATTTAATTATTACAAAAACCCACTTATTTCATTTACTCAAATTTATAGAAAAGGAGACTTGGTGCAGAGAAGGAAGATAATTTGCTGTTGCTTAACCAGGAGGCTTTATAGCCTCTCACTGATTGTAAAGGTTGGAACACTATAACAGGCAATTGATCTTCTGGTTACTTGGGGAATTGCTCTAGCCGAGTGACTGTCATGTGTCACTGAAGAAGAGTCTCGTTTGCCACAAATGTATGCGTCAGGTCTGGAAAAAGGCACTGCAGCCTTGCATTTAAATTTGTGATTTGTCGTGAAATTACATGGATGATACCACCACTAAAACCTATCGGATTACACGGGTGACACCACCACTCAACACTCACCACTAGACACGAAGTGTCAGATGCTCGTGTCTCCCTTTGCCCACTAGATTAGCTATGAGTTAGAACGTAATTCACAGATGTCATTGGGCACAGACTGGTGAGAGGTGCTGCTGGTCTGTATCTCACATTACATTAAATAGCAAAATTGGCAACTTAGATAAAGACCTGCCTATGGTGGACTCAGTTACCATATCTGATGAGCACACGGTGCGGTAAGTGCTGTTTAATGCCCTTGACATTCAGGTTCGTTCACTTTAGTACATCCATTCCATTTTCTCCATCTGATAGAGGGCTTTAATATTAATATATACATATATTTTATATAAACTTTCTTAGCGTCCCTTAAACTCCTAGGAGAGTACTTTTCATGTACCGTGAACTGAAATGTGTTCGTTTATTCCTCTGATAGGCCTGCTGATAGGGAAAGTCAGTAGGAGCAGACCCAGGGATATAACCTTATTCTTTGGAATGTTGGTTCATTATTGACTCTAACTAGAAATGAGACACTTCTGCCAAATAAGCAGATGAGAAAAACTCAGAGAAGAATTTCAAATGGTAATAATTTAGGCTAGAGTGTTGGAAGTAACATTTAATTTATTATTGGTGACTGTTGCCTGAAATGATTACAGTGTACTTTTAATTCTCTCCATCACCTACTGTTTAACATATGGAATCTCATTGAAGAGGGATATGGAGAGGGGAGCAGTATCACCTCCAGTTAAAAAATTGTTCAATTTTATGACTGTCTTTTATTTAATCAGGCATAATCCCCATGAATAATTTAACCAAATCTGACAGAATCAAAGAGAGTTCCAAACTGATTTTTTAAATTTCAGAATTTTCTGAGGTGTGCATATGGATAAAGTTGATAGTCCATGTTTATGATAAATTCTATGCATGTTGATCTATTTAAATAAAAGTAAAGTACACAGTAAAATAATTTTTGATGTCAAAATGTAGACACTCATAAGTCAAAGTAGAAAAGTTGAAGGCAGTTATAACAGATTATATCAGTGCCCGTTAACTGTTCTGGGTTAAATACGTAAGGCACATGCAAAAAGTTGATAAAATGGTCAAATGAATAGCATAGTGTCTTTTCGTCTTTGTTGTCAAACTGAGATGACATGAAATGCATTAGAGTTCCCCATTCAGGAAACAGTGACATAGTAGATTTGAATTTAATAAAATTATTTTAAAAATAGGAAACAGAGAGAATGCACATTGCATATAAACTTCAGAAATGCCACTAAGGAAACTCCAGTCATTCATTTCTAACAACATCATTCTGGTCATTAAGTCATATAGAATCTCCTTTTCCTAAGGCCACTGCCACTCACTGTAGGCTAATATGACCTGTCCAAATTTTGTTTTGTGGGTTTTGCTCATATAAATATTCAAAATCAACCATGGCATATAAAATTATAGGAAATAAAGAGAGGAGGAAAACACTTGATTATTGGGCTACAAAATTACATTTCCCTTCTCCCATTTAGTTCAAGATAAATAGATTTTTAAAGATGTCAACAGTAATACTCACCTTTCTAGGTTCTGTACTCCTATACTGTGGCCTTGGTGAAGGCCAGCTTGACTCCTGGTAGGATCTTGCAGTAGTGGCTGCTAGAGAGAGACAGGGAGGCAGGAGGCTGGTGGGGGGACTTGTTCCTTCCTGCTTTGCTTGCTTTTTCTACTGCATCGTTCTAGTAGCAGTTCCCACTGCTACCCCCTTCACAGGATCACCAGTTGACTACAGTAGTGTTGCCAAGCAATAGGCTTGCTGCCCGACGCACAGAGAGGCCAATTCTGTGACCTCGGGATTTTAAGAAAAGAAAGTTTTATTGCAGGGTCAGTCAGCAAGGTGACAGGAGTTAAACTCAAATCTATCTCCCCAATCTGATAACTAGGGGAGAGTTGTAGGATGGAAGAAAAGGGGAGGCAGGGATAGTGATGGGATCAGAACAGCATATTCTCATTGGTTGTTTGTACAAATATACTAGTGGGCTGCATCTTCTCTCTCGTTTTGAGGTATGCCTCCCATTTTTTTTTGCTTCTGACAACTCCTCATCCCAGTGATCTTGGTTCTGAGGAAGGTGATTTTAGTTCCTAGCTTCTCAGGGCTCACTTAGGGGATAGGTGTTCTCCACATGCTCTGGTCTGTCACAGCTGAGTTTGGCTGCCTGTAAAACAAGCTCAGAAAGAATTTTAGATATGGAGAGAAAGAACTGAGAAGCAGGGTCTGGTCTGATTCTTGACCCTTAGCCCTGATTCCTTGTTGTCTCGTCCATGGTTTCAGTAGCCAGTGGTTCCAGTTTCTTGGTTTCAATCACACTCCCAGAATTGTCCTTCTGTTTTCCTCTTAGGCAGGTAGCTCCCTCCTTAGGGGTTTGAGTCCCAGCTCTACTTGGTATCTCTGAATTTCCAAGGTACCAGAAGCAGCTGGGCTGCATCTCCTCAGAGGTCTGAATCCTTCAGTGGTGTCCCTCATTCTCCAGGCTTCTGGACTGTCCTGGCCTCTGTCTGTCCCGGCCCGCGGGATGTTCAGCGGAGGCTCCAAGTCCTGTGAGGGAGGAATGGTATGGGACAAGAGACACGAAGAACGACAGCAAGACAGGTTTCTGATCAAGCTGCAAAACTTCATTGAAGAGGCAGAGCATATATACTCTAGGAGAAGGGGAAGTGGCTAGCAAGGGCTCGTGGCGGTCTAGGATTGGTGGCTGCTGTTGCTAGGGCGGATGGCAGATGTAGGGTTAGCATTTTTGGCGCGAACTAGCACTTTTGGCGCAAATTACTTCCGTAAAGAAGGCTGAGGGTAACTTAAGCTATTGTTGTATCAGCCCTGGCGGCCATGTTGCACATCTCCGGCATAGCTGAAGGTGGGCTTCATGCATGCTACCTTAATCGCCCTCTACATCTCCTCCCTTTGTTTTTCAAAAGGATGGAGGAAGAATGCTGATCGAGCATTCTTTTGGCATTAACCTGCTGGGGGAAGTAGAGGCCTCATTCCCCAAGTTGTTTGTGGCTCTGTTTTTCTGGGGAGGGGAATTTGTGCAGAGCGAACCCCTATGCAAATGAGGCATACTTCTCAAGGAGCTCAAAAGTGGCCTTTAATTGTTTTGGCCCTCCTTTGCAGTGCTTTGCCTCGCACCCAGCGGTACCAATCATAGCATAAGCTAGAAGCATACTTTCGAGTTATATGGTGCTCCCGTAGGAGGGGGCTTTCTTACCCGAAAGGGTGGGTAGCAGGCAGATTTTCTGGATCCACACCTTGGTCAGCGAGGTGAAGCTGGTGGTAATGCACTTGAATAGGCTTGCCTAGGGCAGAATCAACTTGGTCCTTAACTAGCTGTATTATTCTTTTTATGGCCCAAGGTGCAAAAGATATTATAAGGAGTATGGTTATCAAGGGGCCTAATATAGGGAGGAGGTAAGGGAGGATTCCATTAAGTCCCCAGGAGGGGCCTCCTTGGGCTTCCCGCTCACGCTTGCGGTTTGCAATTCCTTCTCTAAGTTTGGTCATGGAATCTCTAACTATGCCAGAATGGTCAGCATAAAAGCAACATTCCTCACCTAGCGCAGCACAAAGCCCTCCTTGCTTAAGGGAAAGTAGATCTAAGCCTCTCCTGTTTTGGAGAACAACTTCTAATAGAGATGTAAGGGATTTTTCAAGATGGGTGATAGAGGTTTCAATACGGGCTAAGTCTTCATCTATTGCAGCTCTTAGGTGGGAGAGGCCTTGGTTGTGGAGGATAATAGAGGCGGTTCCGGTGCTTAGGACAGCAACACCTGTAAGTTGGGCCTTTTTTGGTTGCCGGCTGCACGTAGGTTGGGCGTGTTCTGGGCAGGCTACAGCAAAGTTGGCGACGTGCTTTTTGTTGCTTTCTTTTCTTCTTTCCGTTTCTTCCTTTCGCCGGCACTGATCCACTGGTGAACGGATCTGTCTCGGGAGCGCGCTTCCCCGCGGCGATCCCGGGTGCAGTGAGTGTGAGGGACCTCTCTCCTTGAGTGCGGCGTTCCGTCTCTCACAGAATTCAGGGCCCCACGTTGGGCGCCAGTTTGTCCCAGCCCGCGGGATGTTCAGCGGAGGCTCCGAGTCCTGTGAGGGAGGAATGGTATGGGACAAGAGACACGAAGAACGACAGCAAGACAGGTTTCTGATCAAGCTGCAAAACTTCATTGAAGAAGCAGAGCATATATACTCTAGGAGAAGGGGAAGTGGCTAGCAAGGGCTCGTGGCAGTCTAGGATTGGTGGCTGCTGTTGCTAGGGCGGATGGCAGATGTAGGGTTAGCATTTTTGGCGCGAACTAGCACTTTTGGCGCGAACTACTTCCGTAAAGAAGGCTGAGGGTAACTTAAGCTATTGTTGTATCAGCCCTGGCGGCCATGTTGCACATCTCCGGCATAGCTGAAGGTGGACTTCATGCATGCTACCTTAATCGCCCTCTACATCTGTTCTCTTTTCCCTTTCTGAAATGTTGTAAGTGCTTCCTGAAGTTATTTTCTCTCTTATTTTCCGTATTCCTCTTTTGCTTTTTCAGTCCCCCAATACCTGTTCAAACAATTCCATATCTTTAAACTGTCGATGTTTAAGTAACTGATGTAGATTCTCTTTTCCTGACTTGACCCTGATTGATACAGTACTAAGTACCATGTATTGTCTAAGAAACTCAACCCTAAAAGATGGGATACTGGGAATGATTTTGTCATGCCTTTGGACTTGAACAGCGTTCCTTGCTAATGGGAAATGGGATGTTGCTCGTTCACAGAATGTGGTGGCAGAATGATTAAAAATTATTAATCAATTACCATGTTACTTTTGATGAAGTGCCTACTGAATCAAGTGCCTTGGGAACCAAGTGTCAGTTGCACTTGACATTAATGATAATTATAATGACTGTGGGGTGGGATGAAAATTTCAACTGCATTGGAGAGTTTACAGAAAGAAATTGACAAGATCAAGGTTTTGCTCCCTCAACTCAACCAATGAGAATGATATTCCATCAACTAGTCATTTTCACTTCTTTATATTTTATTTCTTGTCATCAAACTGCTGGTAACCTCAGTAGTTAATTGAACTGAGGAAAAAATGATGCCTATTTTTACCTTAGTAGAAAGCAAGCCTATAGCATACACCTACTGCAAATATTCAGGATTAGATTTTCTGCTTGAAAAATCAGTACAAAAGTACTTGAAGGCTCCGTACAGATCTTTTGCACTCTTACTCCAAATAAAGGGAGAATAAACTCTCTTCTATATCAGGAGTACAAAGGCACTGCGCAGCATCATAACCTCTAGATATCAGTTCTGTCGGAGCACTAGGAGGGAATAGCAGAAAGGAAGAACAAGGCACATTTAGATGAATTGCTTTGAGGGATCATATATGAAAGATGGTAGGAGGACAGAGGTTACAGGTCCATGTCTGATGGACCCTGGGGGCAGACTGAAAATCTCAGGGAGTCCCACGCCTCCATCATCACTGGACAAGTCCAAGCTGGGAGTGACTCGCACTGACCTAAGGGCAAGCATTTCTGTGGGAACAGCAGTTTCTCCTTCAGTTACATGCCATGGCTTTCAAAGGCTTAGACTCCCCGGGATATTTCACCACACATTAAGCCTTGAACTTCGTTGAGAGCCCTTTGGACAAGACAATTTTCCTTTCCTGTAACTCCATTCCCACCCCTTCCTCCTCAGCCCTCTTTGTGGTGCCACCCAATCAGGCACCAGAATATATGCAGTGAGCGAAGCAGCATTTGTTTGATGGCAAAGATTGTTTTTGATTAGGTTTTTTTCTCTCTTTAGGACAAACTGAAAAGTGGAACCTTTTCAGTTCCAGTCAGAGAAATCTGTATACTCTCAGGGCCCCGTGCAAGGGATGTGCGCACTAGGAGCAAGACGGGTGTTCTCTCCAACCACTGCTCATCAGCATGGGCATGCTTAAAAATTAGTTCTGCATTTTCTCTAGTGAAAACTTTAGGATACAGTTTTATGATCATTTTTTAAACTAGTATGCCTCCATTTTTGTGCATTCCTATAGCAATCCTGAGACATGAAAATACATACTCCCCAATGCCACCATGCACAAACCCGTTGATCTACCCTTGGCCATAATAAGTGTGGGATTCATACAAGTGTCATTGATGAGGAAATAAAATATTGCAAGGGAAGGACTTGATTAACCGTGGTAAATGACATTAATCTATCTTCAAAATTGGAATAAAATGCTGATGGTAATTTTCCCGTAGAAGCTTCTGACCTGGGTTGCTCTTATGCTACTGGGCATAAGCTGAAAACTTTTGGATTTACGAGCACATTGGCCACTACCAAAAAAGCCTTATACTATAGAAACTGTCTGGTGCTCTGTTACCTTGTTATTTCTGCTGTGATTTTAAAAAAAGAAGAAAATAAAGAAATGATGTTCATGGCCTTCATCAAATTGTTCAATATCATTTTTTATTTAATAAGTTTCATAGAGATGTCCTTTTTTTATACTTTATTGGTATTGTATTAAGAAAACCCTGTGGGGGATTTCAAAGCACATATTCTTTTCTGGGACCTTGACATTTTATTCACTCACTTTAAAAGACTTTGATACTAAGGAACTCATCCCAGACTTGAAAAGCCCTTAAAGAAGATACCCTTTATGCATGCATTGTATGCTTTGAAGTTGAATTTTGCCTTTGAAGACTTTTGCGTCTTTGAACGTAGCCCTTCCTAATATATTTGTAATCAAAAGAGGTTGAATATGTTGGTTGTCTTTCATCACTGAAGACTATCTACTAAAAATTACTTATATTGATACTATGCAAAATTTATAGTTTAAATTTTTCATTAGTAAACTTTTTTTTTTAAAGTTTCTTTTATCCCCTGTGGAAAATGCAAATTTATGCATATATTAACCCATCATTCATTCTTTTATTAACTCACTCAAAAATATTTAATGGGGCTGCTTAGTATCAGGGATTTTGCTGAAAATTAGGGGGTCAGATCTGAGTGAAATTTATAGTTATAAAAGCCAAATACCTAGAAAATTGTGACACTGTGTGCCATGTTTACTTGATCTGAGTATACACAGTATGCTAGCAGAGGTCAGGCCTCCAAGGCTGGAGAAGTTTTGGGGGATGGATGCTGGGTGACCATTTCCCACGCATCTTTTGTATTTCTTCATGTCTTACAAGTAGAGGCACTGACCGTCTTTTTCTGGACTACATTTTCAACAATATTTGTAAGCAAACAGTCTTGAAAGTTAGAGATGGTGTCTCCCTCTAGAATAAAGGTAAGGTTTGTTTGCTGTCCAGTATGATAAAAATACTGTCACCTTCCAGGACAAAAGTCAGGCACATTTTCTGCTTATTCTAAAAGATTTGAGTTCTCTAAGCTCAGGGTTCATGTCCTGTAACAAAACACAGTGTGTGTGCAGGCATCCGCTGGCCCCCTTCATTTCCCCCACTAGGAAACTAGTGCAAATGCTATTATTTCAGCTATAGCTATTGCTGTGATTATTAAACTGTTCTTTATCTCCGACCCAGGAGTCTCATATCTTCTGGCAGAATCCATGAAACTGGCGGGCTAACACATGAGTCTGCAAGTTGGGTAAAATCACAGTTCCTCCACAGTTTTTGACAATGTAGCATAGATTCTTGAATCCTGATGTTCTTGAATTCAGATGTTAATAATGCCTGTTGAGTCCCATCTACTGGCATGTTTATTGTAATATAAATTTTTCAAAAGAAATAAATCGTGTGAATAAATAACATTCTTTTTCCTGTCTCAATTTTTTTCTGAACATTTAACATTTCAAATAATAACAAAGGGGGAAATGATTAAACATTTGTTTACGGATGCTTGAGGTTTGAGAGGCAGCAGTTTTAAAAGGTTGTATCACTTGGGATGCGTGGGTCAATCACAGACTTCCTCTTCCTGCTAACACCTTGGTTTTATTTCTAGGACTTTCTTTTTATCATTGTTTTCCAGTTGGTAAAGATGTTTATCATCTAATGGCATTAAAACACACAGACACATGCACATGCACACACAGGTGACAAGGCAAGGAACAAATGAGGCAAGTCACACACCATTTTTGTGATCTGTTCTATGTTGACTGCATATGGTTTTTTTTTTTATATATATATATCATGAATTAATGTGTACTTTCCTTTTCCTTTTATTTCTGATTAAATTTTCTCTTATTATTTTGGTATTGTTGTATATTAGTAAAAAAATGTCTGAAATGTTATTTTTTTAACCTGAAATGGGGCATTTAGTACTTGATGCTGCTTTTTAGTATTTTAGTGAAAGTCCGCAATATTTTCCATATCCATACTTCGTTGCTGCAGTGCAAAAGAAATAAGAGGGTTTCAGTTTTGAGATTTCCTGACACTAATTTTCAAGGAATGCCTCCTCATACTTGGGCACGGCAGTCAATAAATTTTCTATAGGAAAGGGGAAGTTTAACTCTGAGGGAAGTTTGCATGTGGTGACTGTGCTATTTTGTATGTAATTTACTGGCTTGCGCAATAGGGAGCCATGATGCGTGACTGCGGCTTTGTTTTTTTTTTTTTTTAATTCAGTTTTATTGAAATACATTCACACACCATACAATCATCATGGTATACAATCCACTGTCCACAGTATGACAACGTAGTTATGCGTTCATCACCATAATCTATCTGTGACTGTGGCTTTTTAAGTGATGAGGCCATATTGGCTGGGATCTCACTGGATGACACCTGTGTACTCTGAGACTATTGGTGACAGGAGAGCCTGCTAAGGGCAGAGGCTCCTTATGCACTTCCAGATGGTGGAGAAAACCAGGAACACCACACCTGATGCTGACAGAACCATTTTATACCCTCTGTTGTCATTGCTGAAACTGCTTTCTGTCTCACTTGTAAAGATACTGTCTAATGGCCAAGATCAGCAAATATTGGCCTTGTAATGGGAGATAATCACTGAGATTCTTGCAATGGAAACAGCTCTATGAATAGATATTAAATTATTTTCAGACCCAAGGCTTTTGCTTCCGGTTCTCTGGAACCATCTTCGTGGCACATCCTTCCCCATCTCTTTAACTGGTTGGTGCTTTCTCTTCTTTCTGTCTCTGATTAAATATCTCCCTTTGAGATGAGAGGCCCTCACTACTACTCCTTTGCTTATTTCTTTTGCAGTATTAGTTGCAATTACTAATAATTTTAATAATCTTAAATTAATGTGCCCCTACTCACTCACTCTGAAATGTAAATACCAGGAAGACTGGAACCATTTCTTTCATCTTCTTCATTATCTCCAGCTCCTAGAGGGGTGCCTGAAAACCTTGGAGGTATTTAACACATATTTATTGACCGTCTTAATGAATGAAACAATTTCAGAATATTTTGCTATTTCAACACCAATTATTTGTAAAGCCGTTCCCAGATTTGTTATTCTGGATGTTCCTGTAATTTACCACTATTTTAAATACTAGCATTCTGTTTTTATAAATGAAGCTGCATTTCCTGTGTTCCTTGTCAATACTCTACTGCTATCTGGTGGCTATGCAATGAATTATAGGCAAAAATTCTGGGTGGGGAGCTTTGGACATAACAATCTCTCCTTAGAGAGTTTACCATCCTTGGTTCAATGAATCAACAGGCACTACATCACTTTTAAATCTAGTTATACATTTCAGTTAATTGACTAAAATATGTGAACTCTTCTATTGATTTATTAAGTCATTGCTGCCGATATTAGTAAAGACTTGGTTTAATAGAACATTCAATTAAGGTAAACCTTGCAAATTAAATACATTAAAAATACAGTCTGTGTTTTGTTTTATTAGTTTATAAATAGATATGAACCCCTATAGTAAAAACCAATATGCTTTTTGGGGAGAAATTCTTGTTATTTTACCATGAACAGTAATTTAGTATTACCCCACCATAGGAGCTGTTGAGAGAGCCTTCAGAACAGACAGTTATTTTATTCATTTTTGTAGCCAAGTCATAACTCATATAGTACATCTCACATGGTAGGGATCTAATAAAAAAGGTTGCTAAATAAATGCTGTAGGCCAATCAGGACAGCTGAATTTCCTTCTTAGCTTATATCTAATGTATTAGGCAGACAATTGCTCCATTTACTTGACTTAATAAGAGGTTCTAAAGCATTATGTTTAAAAGCTGGTAAAACGGAACCTGCTGCATTCAAGTAAGTTAACTATTTTTTTCCTTAAATCATCACCTAGGAAAGGTTTAGAACAATAAAAGCAGTGGAGATCAGTTTTTCAGTCCACAATGTGGTAATTCAGTGAGCAACAAATCGAAATCTGACATTGTTGACTTTTAAGATTACTGGTAGTCAGCTAGAGGGGAAAACAATACGTAACTTGTTTCCCTATCTGACTTATGTCCCTAGTTCTGGTTAAAAAAAATGTCAGATTGCAGGTGACAAAGAGCAAGCCTCCTACCTCAAAATGTAACATGAAAGGCACAGCCATGTGGCCCACGATGACCTGAAGAACATCATTTTCAGACAGGAAAACAGCGATTTTTTTTTAACTTAGGGGCAAATCCAAACAAACCTATTGAATTTTTCTTACATCTATTTTTGAAAGTCAAACTCTTAAATTAATCTTTTTATATCTTTTTGGATGTAGATATTAGTCTAGATGTAGGATCCATCTAATACTGATTTCATAGACTCTAAAGGAACAATAGTTCAATACTTTGGCAAATGATTTTTCAAGGTGGTTTAGAATACATTCCTTAAAATGTATTTGTTTATTTACTTATTCATCCGGAAGAGAAAAGACCAGTTGCTAGATGTTAAGCCTGTGTGAGTATGTGACAAATTATAATTTAATAAGATGGAGTTCCTGCCTTCAAGAAACCTCAAGGAGAAATGTCATTGCAGTGCAGAGTAGTAAAGTCTTACACAGAGGGCTATGTGAGCACTGAGGAATGGCATCTAAATTCCATGGGTGTAAGGAAAGCTTCTACAGTAAGTGATGCCTGGGTTTACAAAGTGATGATGAGCTTTTTGCCAGCATAACAGTTAACTATATAAATTAGTTCCTATTAGCTTAAGATCTCTTTTTAATTATTTCATATTTTTTTATTTTTTTCTGATTTATCACCTATATTTTAATAATTTAAGTGACTATATCATGAACTAACAGAGAATTTGAAGATCTCTGCCACACAACAGATTTGAAGGATTTGTTTTTGGTTTTGTTTTGAAAAAAAATAAAAATAAAAAGGCATAATGAGCTAGTGCACAAAAAATACCAGCCATCCAATTTACAAGACTCTTTTAATTTGATCTAACTTTCATTTCTTCAATTTCCATACTGAAATTCATATTTTATGGGTTGAAGAGAGAGATACAGAGATAGAGATAGAGATAGATAGATGATAGATAGACAGATAGATGATAGAAAGAAAGAATATGTTTTATTTTTCCTCTTTCAAATAAACTAGATCTATCCCAAAGAATGGCTTTTATTACTGGAATAGAGTGATTTATAGAGCAGAAAATCTATTCTTACATCTAACTTATGGGACAGAGAAGCATAAGCATACAACACATAAATTTGCCCTATGCATTTTATGTAGAAGCAATAACTACATTGAATTGACCCAAAAAGTTGGACCCACTAGGTCACACTGGATTCCCTTCCCACTGAAACCTGTCTGTTTTAGTTCCTAGGCTGCTCAAATAAATCTCATGAAATGGGTCTGGTTAAACAATGGGAATGAATTTGCACACACTTTGAGACTGGGAGAAAGTAGAAATCAAGGCACCATCAAGGCAATGCTTTCTTCCCAAAGGTCAGTGTTCTGGGGTGAGTTGCTGCGATCCTTGGCTCCTCTGTCACATGGCAAAGCACACGGTGGTATCTCCTGGTCTTCCTCTTCTCTTCTGTGTTTCATCAGTGTTCAGCCTCCTTCTTCCTGTGGCTTTCTCGCTCTCTTTGTCTGAATTTCATTCTTATAAAGGACTCCAGTAATAGGGTTAAGACCCACCCTGATTGAAGAGGGATACACCTTAATTGAAGTAACCACATTAAAAGTCATGCTTACAACGAGTTTACGCCCACAGGAATGGATTAGATTTAAGAACATGTTTTTCTGGAGGACATATGGCTTCAAACCACCACAATACCAAACTTTAATAGCTGAATTTGGGTGACACCTCCCCCCAAAGAACAAAGTAGCCTGGTGACCTATACCCAACAAAGCCATAAAAGTTTCAGTTCTCCTTCCTTAAGTATGCCAGATTAGGGGACACATGTAAATGCCCTGGGCACAGAGAGACCTTAGATCCATGCTTAGTCATCTTTCTCTTTAAAACGAATGAAATAGGAGTATAGAAGTAAGGAGGGGTCACGGGACATAAGGGGTAGAGGGAGAAGAGCAGCTCCATACAGGTAAGCAAAATGTGCACTTACATTGTGAGCTGCACGGTGGCTGCTTGCAGCTCAACCAAACAAAATTCCAATGCTTTTGGTCCACCCAAAGCCATATATTGTGTGGGTGGCAATGTCATCATAGCCAATGTGTATTTCAACGTTGGGAGCCCTTTGACTCAGCAGCCACAACTTCAGCCACATTTGCTTTCCTTTTAGAGGCATGGGTGGCTCTGGCTACTTTGAGTTTGGCTAACAACAAGGGAGCCTTCTTTGAGGATCTCACCTAAATCTGTGGCATCTGTTACCCCAGTAGCAAGGTAACATCTCTGAAGTTATTTCCTGTTTCAACCTAAAGGCTAGGGAAATTTTCTAGGGTGGTAAGGTTGATTGTAAGAATTCATCTAGATTTGCCAGTGGGTCACCTTCATCAGCATTGTAAATACAATCCAGGGCACTAAGAGCCTGAATACTGGTCAGTGTCTCATCTTTACTTTCCTATAGAAATTTGTATGTTTCTAGGAAATCTCTTGAGAAGAACAAAGTTGACTTAAAATCTCCAGGACCCCCTTAAATACATTTACTGCCATCAGTGAATAGATCTAAGGTTAGCATGATTAATTGTAGGGTGGGTAGAGCTGTAAGATGGCTCAGCTGTTGCCACTCTTCCATAACAAGCATTATGTGCTCCACCCCCTCTTTCAGTTTCTTAAATGCTAGAACAAATCTTATACAATGGGTTACCTTAACAACAGGAACTTATTGGTTCAGGGTTTCAGAGC
Organism: Choloepus didactylus; assembly: GCF_015220235.1. Taxonomy (NCBI): domain Eukaryota; kingdom Metazoa; phylum Chordata; class Mammalia; order Pilosa; family Megalonychidae; genus Choloepus; species Choloepus didactylus. The sequence goes on from NC_051322.1 coordinate 13,164,506, forward strand.
CTAGAAGGCTTTCTTCCTGCCAGAATCAGTATCTTCCAACTGCTGGGCAATCTTTGGGGTTCCTTGGCTTTTCCCTCAAATGGCAATTTACATGGTGGGGTCTTCTTTCTCTTCCAGTTTCCAGAGACTTCCAAATCTCTTCCATGTGGCTTTTTCCTTCTGTGTACAATTTCCTTTTCTTATAAGGATTTCAGCAATTTGCATTATGTAAACCCTCATTCAGTTTGGCCACACCTTAACTAATAACATCTTCAAAGGTCCTGTTTACAAATGGGTTCACACCTATAGGACTAGAGGTTGGGACATGAATATGCCTTTTATGGGGAACATGATTTAATCCCCAACACCCCCTTATCTCTACATTGAACTAGCTAACTTCTAATAACTCACTTGTTTTTTGCCCATAGTGACTACAAATTTCTATCCTTTCTCAGTCATTGTAGGTTGTGCTGGTTTGGATGTATTATGTCCCCCAAAACACCATTATCTTTGATGCAGTTTTGTGTGGGCAGGAAACGTGTTGGTGTTGATTGGGTTGGAGACTTTTGATTGGATGTTTCCATGGAGATGTGTGTCACTCAATTGTGGGTGAGATCTTTCATTGGATAATTTCTATGGAGGTGTGGCCCCACCCATTCAGTATGGTTGGTTTTCTGGAGCACTGTATGGGCTCAGACAGAAGGAGAGAGCTTGCTACAGCCAAGAGGGACACGTTGAAGAACACACAGGAGCTGAGAGGAGCTGCAGATGAGAGACAGTTTGAAGATGGCTGTTGAAAGCAGACTTTTGCTCTGGAGAAGCTAAGAGGACAAACAACCCAAGAGCAACTAAGGGTGACATTTTTGAGGAACTGCAGCTTAGAGAGAAACGTACTGGGAGAAAGCAATTTTGAATCCAGAACTCTGGAGCAGACGCCAGCCACATGCCTTCCCGGCCAACAGAGGTTTTCTGGATGCCATTGGCCATCCTCCAGTGAAGGTACCCCATTGTTGATGACATACCTTGGACACTTTATGGCCTCAAGACTGTAACTTTGTAACCAAATAAATCCCCTTTATAAAAGCCAATCCATTTCTGGTGTTTTGCATTCTGGCAGCATTAGGAAACTGGAACATAAGTGCTCATTTTTTCAGGTTTTGTTTTGTTTTGTTTCTGAAAGGAGGCAGAAACTTTTTCCCTCAAGGATGAATCTTTGCCCTAGTTGTTAAAATGGGTAGACCTGAGGCTGACTGAAAGATTGGTGACGATGTCCCCACACTGGAAGGAGAGTTAGCAAGAAGGAGAACAGCACTCAGGCAATTGCCTTGAACATACTTCTTGGTACTCAACCCACAGCCATCTCTCCATTAGCAAGGGGACAATTTATTATCTGCTTAGCCATACATCTTGGTCAATGCATTTAATATTGATTCCTATGGACATCCCTCAAATCCTGTTAATCAACTTGAAAAGCTCTTTCTTTCCTTTTGTAGAAATCCATGTCTCTTGTCAGCATCCCAGCCTCATCACCAAAAGCGTTAAGAACTTTAAGGAGTATGTGATTTTACTTGACCCTCAAGCTAACAGGTTAGCCTGCCATCCTTTCATAGATTCTAGCAGATACCAGACTCCCAAGTCAGGGTCATAGGACTTATTACTCACAGTTGTAGTAGCCCACGTATCAGCATTTTCTTGTGCCAGTTCTCAGAACTCCAGTTTCCTTAGGGTGATGTGAAGAGGGCCAGATAAGCACAGTGGGTTGCATTACAGGAAAGGATCCCTAAATCTTTTATAGTTGGGAGTAACTTGCCTGTCTTTTGCTCCAGAGAGAGATCTAACCTTTATTTTACTGGTCAGTAAGCATGCCTATGCTGTGGTCCAAAGGAAGACACTGTCTCTACCTTTCAAGACTGTAAGCAAACCTATACTTTGTTTCACAGGGAGAGTCTATCTTCCAAGATTATCTCATGATTATCAAATCAGTAGACTAAATGATGCCCCTTTTCTCCTCAGTAATGGCATAATCCATTCCAGTGCTCCTTATTTAAGGTAGACTGTCATACCTGAAATTCCTCGTTGAGGTTGGAATCTTAGGTGGCCTTATTCTTTAATATTGACCCTCATCCCATGGGACAACAAATTGTAAGAACATCTGCCTAACATGGTGGTAACAATTAACACAAGGAGCTAGGTTGTCATCTTTCTCTCAAAAAATGTAAAAGGAAAAATATGGAGATTTTTGTATCAAGAATATACAAAAGAAAATGCATAGACTAAACAAATTTCAGAGTATTATTGTGTGAGTGTGTGTATGTGAGACAAGGAAAGAGACAGAGATACAAAGAGAGGGGGAGTGAAAGAGGGAACCTGCTAACAACTGGGAAACAATTCGAGAGCTGTGCTGGTTGAAATATTTTGTTTTCTGGTTTTTTAACATTTAGACTGTGTAAGGCCAGGTATTTGGAATTACCTCAAATCCTCTAAAATTTCCGTCTTCCCTATTATACTTCGCATTATATAGGACAAACTGACTTAATATTTCTTATAAGGATAAAAAAAGGCCTAACATTGATGGGTATCTTGGAATAACCTTGCTTTGCATATCACCTTTACCAACTATTCTTGAACAAAGAAGGCTTGATTGAGGGGTTTGAAGGGGAGATGGGTGAGTTTGTTTATATCATACACTTTTTACAGCATAATGTAAAAAATACCCATTAAATACTATTTTCTCCATAGTCCTTTGTGATTGCACAACCACCAAGGATTTTTTCCTCTCACTGTTTTCTTCCCAATGCCCAGCCTTTGTTGTATATTCTTAGCTCTGTCCTAGATCTTTTTACTTGAATAGTTTAGCTCTTCTTCTCTGTGTTATGTAGAGACATTCAGTCTTCCTCAGTTCCTAAACCCCCACTTGCACAGTGAAATTCACGCTGGGACACAAGAAGACAAAGGTGTTTCCAATTAACGGTGTCCATTCTGTCATAATGTCATGAGAGGCCATCACTGTTATCTCAGCCTCGTGGTCTCCTACAGCAACCAACGCATGTTGTCACACTGTTTCTTCCAGAACCATGCAGTGCTCTCTCAACCAGGAATTATGGCCTAAAGAGTTTAAAATTGTTTGTCCTTCCATTTTCCTCAAATATACACTTAGTTTTGAACTTTCAGTGGTATCATATCTTAGAGTTTACATTTTAATAAAAAAGTAAAATCAGAACATCTACAGAATGTATTTCAAAAGGAGCAAATTCAGTGTGCTGAATAGAATGGGAAAAATATTCCCTCATCTGTCTCATACATTAATAACAAGGTAAAAATGGGTAAGTCTGGTTAGTAGACCTTGGGAAATATACTGATGCTAGGACTATTTTACAAAGATGTATTTGAAGTAGGGGAGGAAATTGTAATCTAATGGGATTTCTCCCCTGAAAGAAATGGGCATTATCCCTCTACAAAATAGTTTCTGGGGAAAATTGAATAAGAAAATGACATATTTAAATATCATCTGGACTACTGATGTGTTTCAACTGACTTAACAGTTCAATAGCGGGCATCAAAAGGAAAGGAAAAATGTGCTTTTGTTTGGATGTGTGAACAAAAAGGAAGAGAAAGAAATAGCATGATATCCCCCCTCTCCCAATTTCTCTCTCTGCCACTCACTGTAGAATAATCTTACCATCTATGCAGATATATCTTGTTGACAGGACCTGGCTGTTTGGAACTACCATTTTTGATTCTTTGTCTAACTCTAATAAGGAATATAGGTTGGCATTTTTAAAAAATCAGCTGCCCACTTCTTGACTCAAGGTCAGGTTCGGTGTCAGTTTGGGTCTTCCTAGAAGTGGATGCTAAGGTGGGAACAGATATACAAGATATTTATTGAGGAAATGCTTGAGAAGGATAAAGGGGTGGTTTGTAAGTCAAGGAAAGCCTCATCTCACCTCTCCTCAGACCACAGCACAGTTTTCAGAACATTTTAGACAGGCCTCTGGGGAGTACCTAAGCAAATGTTGCCTGTTGGAAGAGTCCCATGTTGGGCAGGAATGGGCCAGAAACATGCTAAGTCACTGGCTGGGAAGACCCCAAAAAAGCATGGCTTCATCTTTTACCGGGCTGGTAGTAGCGGGAGGCTACCAGTTGGTTATGCTACTGGAAGCAATTTCTTTTGAAAGATATATGAGGGGAGCATCTCCATGGCCACCACAACCTCCACCTAGAGCTTTCTATACCCTACCTGTTTATCATATTAGAGCTAAGCCTCCATGGTGGTTGTTCTGACCTCCACTGCCTGTTGATGTCTGTGGATGTCCATTCCTTGTCTCTACCGAGGTTTGCCCAATTTGAATCTCAGTGCTTTAATCAATTTCAATAACAAGTACAATAATCACTCTCACCAAGCATGTTAACTGTTAATGCACTTGAAGAAGGCTCACATCTCATAGCGTTGCCCGTGGGACCATCCCTCTGGCTCCCATAACCCTCCTCTACCCCCCTACTTCTAATCATCTCCCTTCAAATTGGGGTCCACATAAATTCTTCTACCATGATTATCTAGAAAACCTCCTTTCATTGGCAGAAGTACAAAAGGACCTAGAATGATTCTAACATTCAACTGAAGTTCTGATTAAATTATGCTTCCCAGCAAATACACATTGTCCCCAAGAAGATTTCTGTTACCAACTGCTAATATAATATACCATTGTTCTAACCCACAGCCTTGTGATTTAAGAATTTTAATGATTTGATATTAATATTTTTCACTTTGTAAAGTTTGCTTAATAGTATGGCTGATTCAGATATTTATTTAGAGTTTAGAGAGTTTTAGGGAGTAACGTGCACAGGAAATTAAAGAAAAACATACTTTTTTTGGTCTCAGAACTGCCTTTGAAATAATTATTTTACTGATTAAATTATTTCCAACTCTGAGAACATTATTTTATTCCGGTTAGCATAGATTCTACTCCTAACATGAAATACTTGCTGCTGCTACTGGAAACAAACAACACAACAAAAATAATAACAACAAAATTAACAGTCCTGTCGGTGTGTTATGGAGGAGAGCCATGATCCCCTGTAGTCACTGGAGATTTGTAAAGACCAAGTATTATTGATGGTTCTTGGTTGCTTGGCAACCATCTTGATGTTGAAGTGCTGCATGTATAGCATATTCATGTTTCAGTTGTTCTTGGATAGAGAAAATCTCTTCTTTACAAGATGAAGCTTTAGAAATCCTTGACTTCTGGTGCCAAGTGAATTAGGAAAACAGTCATTAAAAGAAAAAAAAAAGTGTTCCCCCTTTTCAGCTGTTCTTACTTAGAGACTGAAGAATGTTGTGCTCTTTAACGTGGTGTAGTGGGTTGGATTGTGCATCCCCAGAAGATATGTCAAAGTCCTAACCCCAGTCCCTCGAATGGGACCTTATTTGGAAATTGGATCTTTGAAGAAGTTTAAATGAAGCCAAACTGGACTGGGGTGGACCCTAATTCCGAATGAGGGTGTCCTTATAGGAAGGGGAGAGGAGACAGGCATGGCGAGAAGCCCCTGTGAACCTGGAGCAGAGACTGGAGTTAGGAGTTGTGCTGCCACAGGCCCTGGAACGCCGAGGACGGCCGGAACCCACCAGAAGCCGGAGGAGGCAGGAGGGGCTCTCCCCTGCAGGCGCCAGAGGGAGCCCGGCGCTGCCAGCACCAGAACCGTGAGACAGTAAGTTCTCCTGTCTGAAGCACCCAGTTTGTGGTACTTTTATGACAGCCCTGGGAAACCAAGAGTCCTGCAGAGCTGGGACTCCTGGAGGTGGCGCTAAGCAGTGGGCGTGTTCTCTGCATGTCAGTCAACATGGCTTCTCCCGGTGCTGAGCAGCAGTGCTTGGCGGGAAGAGAGCACGCCAGGCAGGCAAAGGGACAGCAGCAGGCCCCTTGGTCTGCTTATGGGTTTCTGGATCCAAAGATTCGTGTTTTTAAGATGGAAGAGAGGAAGTGGTGTTTGGTGGGAGAAGGGGCCTTTTCTGTCCCAAAAGAAACAAGAATTGATTGTGCTATACTTTTACTGTATCAAATATAATAAAAAAGACAGAAAATTTTGTAAAACTTCATTTAATACTATTTTTAAGCAATTAAAAGTCACAGAAATGTATAGGAAAATCACAGCATGTTCTACAGTGGTGAATATTACATAGCTGTAAATTTCTGTGTTAAGGTTGATGACTTATTCCAAATTTTCTGTTCTTGTGACAGCTTTTGCTTTTTGTGTCATTATTAAGTTCTTATGTAGCAAAGTTATCATTAGCTTAAGGGCAAGTTAAATACAAAGGGTTGTTCACTCAAAATTTGGCCTGAGAAATATAAGCTTGCTCTTATTAGTTAATGTACATGAATGCTTTCCTTGACATGGGAAATTATTTTTAGAAACTTAAGTAACAATGATTGTTACAAGTAAATTCTTGGCATCTTACTAGTTTATACTTATGGTAATAAATAATCTGGGACCACTACAATATTTGACCACTTAGCAGATAGTTGATTGTCTTCAAGTAGCTCTGAAGTAATCTTTTTCTCCATGTATTTCCCCACAAGCCACAAGGTAGTGCTTGAGGGGCCATAGCCTGAAGATTCTTTATCTCCTGGAGATGCAGATTTATTTCCAGGCATCTGACTCTACAGAATGAAATTTACAAATATCCACTTTTCAGACCATGCTCTAATTTAGCAAATATGGCATAAAGCTTTGGCAAATTATCCACTTAGTGTAATAAAATTACATATTTTACCATGTGATCTCTTATTTGCTGAATAGTTTTTAAGCTTCCAAAACTAGCTGGAGAGCAGACTTGAGATAGAGACTAATTCATGTAATAAAGGAGGCATGAACTGGTGTGGAAAGAGCCATGCTCAGAGGGCCATGACTATATTTGGGTGAGAATGTGTCTGATCGAACTGCAATTTAAGGCAAGAAACAACCTGTTAAGTAAAATAAATTGACCAACTGCAGTGGCATTGCTGGATGCAACCTCAGTTTCCAAGAAGTGACAAGGGCTTTCCAAAGAGTTAAAAATAAAAGCAGGGCTTTCTGAAACAAAATGGAACATACCCTACAAAGGTTGCCGTTTAGAAGCAATTAGAATAAGCTGGTTTTTGACCAGTAGAAATAACCTATCAGAAATAGAAAAGTATGCTATAATAACCAAGCAATGATCATTCTCTGCTTTATAAGACCCTCCTCTGTAATAAAAACTTATATGTCAACCAGTTATTGTAATTTCCCCTTCAGAAATCCACTAATTGCCTTCATAAGCCAGTGTAACTTTCTAACCATTGGAGACTTACTTGGGTTTGAGATCTCCCTGCTTGAGTAGTTTCTTTTTCTATAAACCCAAAGTAATAATTGAACAAAAGAATCCTTTGAAAATGAAGGTATATTATAAAATGAACCAAAAACAATAATAACAAGGTGACTGGCCAGTGCTTTCAAAACCAATTCACCAAGTGGCAATAGAAACTGGTTTCCAAAGTAAAAGTAAAAGGAAGAAAACAAATGGGCATAGAGTTACACTACTTTTGACCATTCTGAGAAATGTGTGGTCTATCTGCTACCATCAGATACATATACATTATTTACATATAGGTTGTGGAATATTTCAAGACTTGAATATAATCTATGTAGAAAGATAAATCAGTGTTAAGTTGGAATTCACAGCATTTTATTCACGACACGAAGTTTGCTGCGGCCAGGAAACTTCACTTGCAAAAGTGAAGGCAGATTCGAGACCAGAGTGTTTGTGGGCTAAAGTTTCATAACCAGAGAGAAGGAAGCTGGCTAGGTTCTGTTGATTGGAGCCGGGACCTGTTAATTTTACAGGGGTGGGTTAAATGTGAAGCGGGACTTTATTTTTAATTGGACTAGATGTGCTTAAATGGCTTAATTGGCTTTTGGGGGTCAAATGTCTTAGGGACTTTACAAAGATATTTTCCACATAATTCTATGCTACTTCAGAGAGTTTAACTTTTGTGTTGGTTGTAAGAAACCCAGGAGCTATTTTTAAATTATATTTATTGTCTATCATTTGGAGTATTACACTGTTACACAAATGAGGCAAAGAAGCCTTCTTTGTGGTAATCCAGTTTATTTCTTCACAGCAGCCAGGGTTCATTAGAGTAGCCTGTTAGCACCAAACTCAAATTCTTACACACCTAAATGTTTTTTACAATAGCTCAAACAAGCACTTTTTTTTTTTTTCTGTTTAGAGTTAATCTGCTTTTCATGTCCCACTTAACTACAAGGCCCAATGTCTGCTCCCAATAGGCTCCCCACGTGATGAGTCTGCACCATGACCTGGACAGGTGAGTGCCCTCCCTTCCTTTCTGCCCTCCCCCAGGAGTTTGGGAGTTTTTCCTTGCCCTGCTTCCTCTCTGTGTTGGCCTCTGGAAGCGTTCCTGCTATGAGGGACTTCCCCTCTCATGCAAACCTGTCAAAGCATCACCCACAATAAATCTTTTCCTTGGTCATCTCCAAAATCCTTGAATTTGAACTCCCTGCATATGCTGAATTACTTAAGACCATGAATCACTGGTTCTGGATAGGCAAGAACGATCCCTGCCCTTTGCTTCAGTGGCTTTCACGCTGGTTTGTTGCTGAAATAGCAAACACTCAATAGAATGGTGCATGAGCTCGTACCACAGGTGGCTGAATGGGGACAGTTCCCTGATTCCATCCAGTTCCTTGAGAAAAGCTGCTTAAATTCTGGTGGCCAAAACAGCACTGACAAAGTGAAGTTCCCACTTATTTAGAACCCTCTGCAGCAGTCTTTTAAAGCACCAGGGTGAGCGAGGAGGCACATTTTCCTCACTGGTATACTTGCCACCATATAAGGGAATTTCTTGCAGTGACACAGTTGCATGTATCTTATGTTTTACTTCACGATCAGGATGATGGCAGGCTTCACCATGACCCAACCTGTGTGCTCTCTGGAAAACTGATTTATCCATGTCTATAGATAAATATGAATATTTACTTACCCATGTTTTAATAATATCCTTAACAATCTTTAAGCCACAATAGCTCAGACAAAATAGCAATGACCTCACCAAAATTCAAAATCTATCTCATGAAGTAAGAGTATTTATAAGAAATGAATTAGGAGTACAACAAAGGTCGAACAACATAACCAACGTCATATAGTAAGTCACTGAGAAAGCTTAGAAGAAAGAAATGTATTTTTAGCTGTTATTAAAATGGTCATTAATCTAATTTTAAACTATAAAATAAATGTAGACAGAGATATGTTTTGATTTATGCATCAAATGACGCAATCACTGATGCTATCACAGCTTAACACTAGGATAATTCTTAAATTGCTTTGATGCGCTATTATTTGAAAGTAGCAATAACGCATTTTTATTTTCTCTTCATGCACAGGTTAACTGGAGAAAGTTAAAACATAGAGCATAATACATTTCTATCACTGAGACATTAAAGTATCATAAATTACTCTGAAGAACAGATCAGATCCCTTAACATTACCTGTACATAAAATAAAAAAACAAAAACAAAAAACAGTTCCCCATATCATCAGTGCTTCCCTTATTTCAAGCAACATTTTAAAAACACCTTTTAGATAAAGTGAATGTCATTATTCCCCTCTTAAAAAAAAATGGATTGTTTCTAGAATCTCACTTAACAAAAATTCTCTCCCTAATCTGATCAAAATATACTTCACTCAACCAAAACTGTTTATGGGAGCATCTATAGATGTGGTACATGCTTTACTGGACGAAATAAGTATGATACATCTTTTCAAATTGTTATATGATAATCAGTGCCCTTATCATAGATTCCCCAAAACTTTCCAAGTCTTTTGAGAAGAAAAGTCTGCCATAAATAAAACAGTTCTAGTGCTCTTGACCTTTGCACTTGGGGTAGAACCTCTGCCCTATAAAAGGGGCTTGCAGTGATGAAATGAGCCTCCAGTCTGTCTGCTGCTCTTGCCTCGAATTTAGCCTCTGCAACATAGAGTTGGGGAGATGATGTCCCTGCCAAAGGCACACTATATTCCCTGACTGGAAATTGGGGCATAGGTAGCTACATTTTCTTGGTCATACCAGCCGGGAGTGGTGCCTCCATCAAGCTGAGCTGGCGTGGATGGTGCCAGCAGGTTGTGGCTCAGATGTCACAGGGTCTTGCTCTTCTTACTGAGTGAGACCCAGTAGATTTTTGTGTGTGTGTCTGTAAATGTTTCTTCATTTGCTCTATGCTCTTGTGACAATTTTCAAAGGTTTTAAATTATTGTTTGTTTTTTTAATTTCACCCATTATGGTTGTTTTGCTGGGGAATGGGAAAACTAGAATCATCCCAATTAGAATCACAGAAGAAGTCAAAGTTTTCCATAATCACAGATATAAGGAAATGTTTAAATACTGGAAAAGAGGGGCAAAAATAGCATTGGCAAATTATGCTTGCTTACCTGTAGAACCTAAGGCAATTAAGGAGAAAAATAACCTTAGAAGAAATAAGAGAATAGTTACTGAAATATAAAGTATTAAAAACAAACTCTAAAATGTTTTTTAATTTTTGCAAATATAAAAAAATTTGAATAAATGGATATACTTATTTTGAAATGTGAGATTTAAAGGTACTAAATATTTTAATTATTATTAATCTGAAAATTCAAACATTTCCTTATAAAAATGCTTTTTATAAACTTGGAATAATATAAAAAATTGTCAAATGCCAGTTCCCCAAATATCCCATACAAGCTGTTAATAGACAAAGCTGAGACCACTACCTTGACAGAACTTTTTGTTCTGTCAGACTCCCACTGCTTTTCACAGTAATGTCAAGTTTGATTTTTAAAAATTTTATACTAATATTTCTTTTAAGTATGACAAATTTTTCAAACAACGATAGCATGTCTGGCTTTCTAATTGATTACAATTACATGAGGATCCAAATGTAAGTCTGACTCAGTTTAAGCATTGTGTATGCTGAGAAATGTGTATCAAATTTCCCAGTGTCTGAATCAACTGCCTTTTTTACTTTCTGTGGTATACATAATATTCCTTGTCATCCTTCACCTCAGACACCCCCCGGGAAAACAGTTGCCTCTCTTCAAGCTTCTGGTGCATTTCCAGATTTTAAGGGGTCATAATTTTAGAGAATATAATAATTAAAAAAAAAAAATCTCAATTCCTCTTTTAAAATAGTTCAATCTTGGTATTCAGTGGGGATGATAATAAATTTTCACCGATTTTCTGAGCAAACCTAAACATTTTCATGCAAATAGAAGCACTGGTGATCTTCCCTGATGTTCCAGAGTTCCTAAAATGAATCTATTCCTAAGAAAAACCAGATAAGGACCATCAGGATGCTTTTATTTAAAAATGGTAAGAGGGACTTGGAACATCATGTACTATAGGGCAATAGCTCATTATATGGCTTGCTGATATTTAGATTTGGTGCAAAAATGCAACCACCATAGGGGATTTAAATCATCCTTATTTAAAATGTCCAGAGGAAAGTTCTGTTGTTAGGATGACCTTGTCCCTTAAAAACTGGTAAATACTCTTTCATATTTGTTAAAGCTATTATGAGAACACCTACATATAGAATTTTAATTTGTGGATCATTGAAGCAATAGGATATAGTCATTCCAAATGAGTCATTAAGGTCTTTACTGCCAAGGAAAGAAAATTAGAAACCTATTATTATCAACCAAAACAGCCTTTCTATAAATGTTTCTTTAAAGAAATTGTGGACATCATCAACATGGCAACATAAACAGCAACTGAAAACTTCTCTCCAGAGATTCAAAAAAAGGGACAATTCTGAATTATTTGAAACTCTGGAGGAGGATATAGACTGGAGAAGGACCCTGCAAATGCCAAATTGAAGAAAGAGAAGAAATATCCAGTAGGAATCTTCTGTCCAAGACCAGCTGGTCCTCTCCCCTCCCCCCTCACTCGGTCTCCATGGGAAAGACAAAGAATCAGCAGGCGGGATTCCTCCCACAAGGGACACGGACTACAAAATCTCTCACAGCAGTGAGACATACCACCCCCCCACCACCTTGGGGGACAGGGGAGGTCATTTCAAGGCCCAAGTCAATGAGGGACAAAGAAATTGAGAAAACGTGGACAGAGACTGTGTTTCCAGCCCTGGGTCTGCAAACCCTTCCCCCACCCTTTAGGGAGCAGAAGCTGGTGGTCATTTCCTTGCCTGGGGATGGCTGGGTACTGGGTCACCTGAGGGAGTTCTTTGCCACAGGTGTAGCCCCACATCAAACCAGAATTTGGCGGCAAAGTGAAGGCATAGGAATCCCACAGTTTCAGTTCATCTGTGTAGACAAGCTTGTGCTCAGAGGCAAAGCAGCTTCTGAGGTCAACTATGTTTCTGAACATCACCATCTGCTGGACAGTCCAGAAGGTGCAAGGGAATTAAAATGCTTTTAAAAATAAGCTCCAGACCCTTTCTTTGGACCACAGGAGCTGGTCTATATGCTCTGAATGGAAACCTGGCTCTGTTTTGGCTGAGAAATATGGATGACCCAAATGTTAAAGCAGGGCTCTAAAAACAAACCCGGGTCTTGTTGGCTGGTGAAAAACAGCACCACTGGAAGCCAGCAGACTTGTTTTACCACAGACAAAGGGGACTTGCTGGGGTGCCCAGTGCCTAGCTCCCATCCCTGTGGCAGGCCATGGTGGATGCCTGATTTTGGGAAGGAAGAGTGGGAGGCAGAGCCAATCTGACAAACGGCCAGTGAGAGAAACAAAGAACAGATAGAGATCACAGACAACCTACAAGAAAACCCTTGGCAAAAGATAGAAAATGACTTCCAGAATAAACTAATCAAGAAAATCAGATGCCTAGGCAGCAATAAATCATGAGTCACACCAGGAAACACAAAAATATGGCCCAGTCAAATGAACAAACTAATACCTCAACTGAGATCCAAGAGTTGACAACAAACTAATAAAGATGTTCAAAACAAACATGTTAAATCAATTCAAAAATCAAATCAATGAATTAAGGGAAGATATGGCAAGAGAGATGCAGGGTATAAAGAAGACATTGGATGAACATAAGGAAGAACTTGAAAGTTTGAAAAAACAAATGGCAGAACTTATGGGAATGAAAGGCACAATAGAAGAGATTTTGAAAAATGCAATGGAGGATGTACAAACAGCAGGTTTGAAGAGGCAGAAGAAAGGATTTGTGAACTAGAGGACAGGACGTCTGAAATAGATAGGGAAAAGAATGGAAAAATATGAGCAGGGTCTCAGAGAACTGAATGACAACATGAAGTACATGAATATACATGTTATATGTGTCCCAGAAGGAGAGCAGGGAAAAGGGGCAGAAAAAATAATAGAGGAAATAGGCAATGAAAATTTCCCAACTCTTATGAAAGACAAAAAATTACAGGTCCAAGAAGTGCAGCGTACCCAAACAGAATTGATCCAAATAGACCTACTCCAATACACTTGCTAATCAGATTGTCAAATGTCAAAGACAAAAAGAATTCTGAAAGCAGCAAGAGAAAAGCGATCCATCACATAAAAGAGAAGCTCAGTAAGACTAAGTGCAGATCTCTTAGCAGAAACCATGAAAGTGAGAAGGCAGAGTGGTATGACATATTCACAAGATACTGAAAGAAAAAAAGCTGCCAACAAAGAATCCTATATCTGGCAAAACTTACCTTCAAAAATGAGAGTTTAAAACATTTACAAATAAACAGGCACTGAGAGGGTTCATGAACAGGAGACTGCTTCTACAAGAAATACTAAAGGGAGTACTACAGATAGATAGGACAAAGCAGGAGAGAGACGTCTGGAGAAAGGTTTAGAAATGAAGATTTAGCAGTAAGAGTAACTAAAAAGGTACACAGGTATCAGGAGATAAAAAGAGGGTAGAGATCAGGCATTTGATGATGGAGTATAGACTGTCCAACACTGTTGATTGTATAGATCCAGAAATGGATAGTGCGATACTTTGTGATGATAGCACAATATTGTAAATACATTAAACAAAGATGACTGTGAGTATGGTTGAAAGAGGAAGGTTAGGGGCATGTAGGACACCAGAAGGAAAGATAAAAGACAAAGACTGGGACTGTAGAATTTACTGAAACCTAGAGTGGTCAATGATCATGTTTAAATGTACAAACATGAGAATGTTTTTACATGAGGGAGAACAAATGAATGTCAGCTCTGCAAGGTGCTGAAAATGGGGTGGTATTGGGGAAAATACAATCAATGCAAACTAGAATCTATAGACAATGGTAACATTGTAATATGCTTCCATTAATTTTAACAAAGGCAATATACCGAAGCTAAATGTCTATAAGGGGGATATACGGGAGGGGTGTGGGATTCTTGGTGATGGTGGTATTGGCTGAACTGCTTATTATATTTTCTTTTTTTTTCATTTTTTTATTCATCACTTTTTTGTTTCTTTTTCTTTTTTTTTTTATTTGTTCTCCTCTTCCTCTTTCTTTGCAGAAGAAACAGAAATGTCCTCATATAGATTGTGGTGGTGAGTGCATAACTGTGTGATTTTACTGGGAACCATTGATTGTTTACATGGGAAAGAATATATGGTGTGTGAATAAAACTATTTAAAAAATAAGCAGAGGGATACAAGTGCTGGCGAAGAAGTGGAGAACCTATTCTCTGCTGGTAGGGAAGTAGAATGGTGCAGCCCATCTGGAGGGCAGTGTGGTGGTTCCACAGGAAGCTAAGCATGGGGTTGCCATATGGTCCTGCAACCCTGATATTGAGTATATACTTGGAAGAACTGAGAGCAGGGACACAAATGGACATTTGCACACTTGTGTTTATGGTAACAGCATTCATGATGCACAATGGATGGAGATGGCCCAAGGGTACATTGACTGATGAATGGAATGGTGAACTGTGGTGTATACATACAGTGGAATATGGAGTGGCTGCAAGAAGGAATGAAGTTGTGAGGTATGCAACTAGGTGAATGGACCTTGAAGATGGTATGTTGAGTGAAATAAACCAGAAATGAAAGCCAACATTATAACACCTCACTGGTACAACTATAATGTGCAGACTCTGAGAATTGAATCTGAGAGCATAGGTTATCAGGAGAAGGATTATGGTAAAGGTTCCTAGATTGTAAGTTCTTACAGCAGTTGTATTTATTCCTGAGTTGTAATGGTTATTTCTAAATTCTGAGATGCTAAGCAATCTGTGTATAACCTGGTTGGTTCCTGGAACTTCGGGTTTGTGTGTGACACCTGAGACTCAGAGCCAGAGGTTGGCAGCTATGATTACCAACATTACCGCATATAGCAAATGTTAAAGAGGCTGAAAAAGAGTTCAGACTTCAATTAGTGATATGAATGGAATGGACTTGGTTAGGACTAAGGTAAACCAGACTAAAGGGTAAAAGACGATACTGACAGTGTGTTAAAACTTCACCTTCTGTGTGAGACCAAAGGAAGAGATGTTTATTCAGTGCAAAATCTTTACTTTCTGTAGCACACTATGCAATTTAACTTACATGGTAGGTTTGTTCGAACACCATAATTCCATGGAACTTTGAATAGAAAGTAAGATCTGGTTGGTTTGTACAGGTTAGTAAGTAAATATAGAATTTGAGGGAAGGTCGTTACTTTGATCTAAAGAAGAGAGGACATGAAGATAGGAGGGGCCTGATTGGGAGAGTGGTGAAGCCAGGTGTGGCGGTCCTGCAGTGGGGTGGGCCCTGAGGGAACATTGGGGCACAGCCCTTGGGGAAGCAGGGCCGGGCAGACGAGCCCGAGGAACACGGTAGAAGACAAGCTGCTAAGCTTTGTGGGTTTCCTACAACTTGATATCATGGGACAGAATCCATTTTTTCTATCTTGTGTAAGGAATGCTTTTTATCACCTTTGTTTTCAAAGTAGATTAAATCAGTTTTATTGAAAAAAATATGATGCTATTCCTAACCGAGCTATTTATTTAATAACAACTGCTTTGCAAATATTAGTATTAGTGAGTTAATTTAAAATAGATCAAAAGATTAAAAAATCAAGCAGATATATTAAAAATCAGTCTATGTTCACTCTTTATAAATGTGGACTATTTATATTGAGGGTAAAGTAAAACAAATATAGAGCATTTTATTCTTTTTAAAGCAATTTCATCATGTAGATATAGTCTTACATTTTTTTCTGACATTTAACTCTTCCTTTCAAAAACTGTAAAAAATGCTATAAATTCAAAGTTAAAGGCATATTGTTCAGTCAGAATAGTCCCTTCCCTATGTCCTTTTCGGTTTTACAATGAGTTCCTGAGAGAACTGATCTGCTGGCTTTGTCTCAAAGGAGTTTTTCTGACATTTAAAAGAAACTGACATACTTTCATCAGTCTGTGTCATTTTTCTAAAACAGCTGTTTCAAGAAATATCACTGAGTTCACATGAAATGTTTTGCCTTCTAGCTTCAGAAAGCACCAGTAGGATCTTTCTCTGTCCATGTGTTTGATTGTGAGAATGTAAACTTGTGCCAGTAGTTGAAGAAACGAACAGTATCCTAGAAATCCGAGCCAATATTTCATCCTAGCTCTACTACTTGATGCAAAAACTGAAGTTAGACCAGAGAAGAGTAGACATTCGGTAAGCTGGCAGTATTTTACAGCACACATATGGTACACGTATCAGGATAGAGCAATAGAAAGATCTACGGCTGTGTTTCCAGATTCTGATGGGGTGTTCTTTTGGACATGGAATACCTCCTCTTGTAAGCCTCGGATTTGGGATTCTCAATGGTGTTCTACTGCCAAGGAGTATGCTTTTGAATTTCCAAGTTAAAAGAATAGGTTTCCAAAGCCCCTTATTGTACAAAGGAAGCATGTACTTATAGAAGGAATGATATTAAAATATTCTATTACCAAAAAAAAAAAAAAAGAAAAACTAGAGGAAATTTTCCATTTCATTTATGCTCTCTCTTTCTCTGAATAAGCAGTGCAATAGAATACGTCATATCCAACTATATAAACCAGATTCATATACCCTCAACAAGGATATAACAGATAAACAATGATTTTGTATTTTAAGAAGCCAGAAAGCAAAGCAAGTTGGGTAACTTGCCTGCAAGAATTCCAGAGGAAGTGTGTTCTACAGTTGCAGAAATACAGCCTCTTAAGTTCTTGCTGTGTATTCTTGAAGTACATAACAAACCCAGCAGGTGTTTAAAACACCTCAGGAAAAAATATCCTAACTTTAAATATGGAACATAAACACAAGTAAAATGTGTCTCCTTTTTCTGGAGGAAATAAAATGATCCCAAGATTCTCATATTTTTTGGATTTTTATGATGTTGTCAGTTTAATGGATTAAGAAATTAGAGATAATGGCAGCCAATTTATGGGTAAGTCATTTCACTGTGATTTTATTTAACCTTTATATTTTAAAATCATTGAATTAGAATGTAAAAAAATGTTTTATATGTGGTTACTTATCAGGAGACGAATTGACTTCAGAGAATTTACTGCTGCTGACTATTTGAAACTTCAAGATTCTTGGTGTTTCTTCTTTCAGACCTGCATCTTTTGCTGGAACAGTAATTTAGCACATTATATCCTAATTTACATAATGTCAAGCAGACTAACTTAGCAAATCTGTAATGATAACTATAGCAGAGTTCTCGAAGCATTTTGTGGCAATTACTACTTTGTCAGATATTGTCTACACATTTTGAAAGAACTTGACTTTCACAGTATTATTCCTGGTTTTAAGGTGAAAATTTGCTTTATTAATAAAGACAAACACACACACAGATACACACGGACATACATACTGAGTGGAAACAGATTTGGGGGAATGGTTACTTCATTTAAAAAGAAAAAAAAAAGCCTAAACATTTATTTGGGTCATGCTGTTATTGCCATAAAAATGTGAGACGATCTGGGTGAAAAAGTTTCAGTCAGTACAAGAGCCCGGATTATTATATTAGTGACACTCACTCACAGTGGTGGGGGTAGTGGGTATTGAACTGAAAACAACTGCAGTAAGTGTTAAGTAAGTAAGTAAGGGAGGGAATATGTTTATAGAGTTTCTTCCTTCAAAGTTGCCTTTTAGAAATATCCTCCAGGGAAGCTGGCAATTGGTTCCCTGTTACTCCTAAGTGTCATAAATTGTACATACCTTGATTTTGCCTGCCTACCTCTCGATTCATCTGTTCTTAGGTAACTTTGATAGCATTTTGGAAATATTCTACTCTTTTTTAAGCTTCCATTTTAAGTTTTGAAACTCTGCTGAGGATGTGATTATTTTCCTTTCTAACTGCTTTTAAAATCTTCTCTCTTCAGTGATGTTCTGTATCCTTACTGCAATTTCTCTACATGTTCTTTTTACCCATCTAACTTGATATGCATTGACCTTTCTGCAGCTGAGATTTACATCTTCCTTTAGGGTGGGAAAATATCAACCATTTTCTCTTAATCTTTTCTCTGACCCATTCTCTCTAAATTCTCCATCGGGAACTGCATTTCAATTACATTACACTTTTCATTGTAACTTCCTTGTATCTTGGCCTTTTTTTTTTGCCTTCATATTTCCTACTTTCTTTAATTTCTGTATTTTCCTTATGATTTATTTAGTTCTGGTTTCCTTTTTTTATTAGCTTTATATAATTCATGGACTAAACGTTAAAGCTTTGCTTCTGGGACATCTACCCATGTTTTTAAAATCATTCTTCCTGGGCATTTTTGATAGTCTTTTATTCCTTGTTCATTTTTTGATGTATTTAAAGAATTCTTTTAAAAATCTTTTAGCTTTGGTGGTTTATTCTCACTAATTCTCGTAGTATGTTTCCTTGTCTGTTTGATTTTTTTTTTAACCTAGGAGCTTATACTTTATTGAATGTAATCTGAGGGAACATTAAAAGCCTATATCGGGTAGTTTTTTTCTTTATAAAGGATTCATATTTTTTTCTGCTCATCTCTTACATCTTGCTAAGGCTGTGATGTAATCTCCAGTTCTCAGTGCTGATAAAGACATTTGTCCTCAGGATACCTTGCTTTTGTGCTTCCTAAATGTAGTTTTGTGCTCTCTACTCCAGTTTTCATCCTGTATTATTGTTTCGCACCCCCTCACCTTTCTTTTTTTTTCCTTTTTGAGATTTCTCTTATTTTTTAGGGAACCCCCAAATACCGTAAGATTTAAATTTAGTATAATATATCTACAATGTAGGATAGATTTTTAATTTACCAGAGGTCCTTCATATTATCTAATCAGCCACAATATTTAAAGCACAATTTGAAATCCTTGTTTTTTAACAAGGACACCTAGGGTGTGTGTGTGTGTGTGTTGGCAGAAACAGATCAATGTTTGGACTTGGAAGGTGCTAAAAGATAAAAGACATAATTAGGGATAGAAGACATTGAGGATGGATTTTTTTCCCCCAAGAAGATGAGATCATAAAAAGAGAGGGATGGTATGTTAGATATGGTGGGTGATTTGTTTTGTATTAAAATGAGAAAGACTGAATGAATTTTATAAGTTAAGAGGTTAGAAACTGTACAACAGGAGGGGATGCAGATTAATTTATGAAAGAGATGAAAAATGGAGCAATAGTATGCAGAAAATGGGAGGGGATGGAGCTGAGGACACAAGAATGGAGTGGTTTGACCTGAAGAAGGAACACATCTCCTTCTGGAATGCAGGATAAGAGGTAAAAGTCATAGGAGAAAGAAATGCACTGGTGTTAGGGGAGTGAGAAATTTAGAAATATGTCTGATAGCCTTAATTTTCTTCATGAATTAGAAGAAAGCTATTTTTAATTTAATGTCTACATACTGTATGTCCACAGTGTTCTCCAATACTGAGTATTACATGGAATGGATATTTCTCATGTGTTTTTTTACTGATTATATTAAAATAAAAATACTTTTGAGCTCTGATGAACATTTGAAAGTTCAAGTACTTATGAAATATAAACTAATTTTATTTTTATTTTTTGGAAAAAGGAAAACTTGGAATGCAAAATGTTCCTCATAAGGAAATAAGTTATGAACAGAATCTGTCATTAGGAGCAAAAATTTTAATTATTTTTCATAATTTATACTCACAATATTGTGTATAATAGATGTATTTTTTTTATACCCCCAAGTATTGGAAATCCATATTTTAGCAATACTCTTCTGGAGTAAAGCAAGGAAACCATGAGCCCTGTGATATTGACATGATAATCCCTAATATATACATATATGAGCATTCTGTATTAAGTTCTGCTAAGTCTTTTAACTAGGACTTTAACATTTAACATAGCCTTTAACGTTTTCTCCAAATTACACCCCTAGAAGTATTTGAAGTCTGTGCATTTTGGAGTAGAAGTCCATTGAATTAGAGTTTGAAGGTTAAGATCTTATTTATACACACAAAGAGATAAGGATTCATTTACTTTTTCTATTGTATTTATGGGGCTATTACAAAACTATTCAGACATCCTTATTTTAAAAAATGAAAATCATGTTAATCTCATAATTATTTTTGTTTTTCCTGTTGTTTATTTTGTTTATTTTTTGTTTATTTTGTATTTGAAGCATTGACATTTTAAATATAGTAAATATTAATACCCTGCCAATTGTCCTGCTACCACTGTTTGTCTCTGGATTGCTACACACAATTCTACTCATATCACCAATGTTCATTCATTACATATATATGGAGCATCTCCTAAGTGTCAAGAACTGTTAAAATAAACGGGAAATAAAACATTAAGCAAAATAGACACAGTCTTTGCTCTCATGGGAGAAACTGTTGTCATCTTTTGTTCAAACTGCTTATGCTTGCCTTCCTTTTATGACATAGATAGGCCAACAGCATCCTTTTTCCTTGATCCCCTCAGAACGAATGTTTGGGAATGTAGTTTCGTAAACTATACAGTACATCCTTTCTGAGGATGGATTTAAGAAACTACCTACATGCTGTCTTGGGAACCACTGTTCTTTTCCAAACCTCAAACCTTTTTTTTTGCATGTGGAAGTCACATAATCTGCAAGCCCAGTTTCCTTCTCTCTATTCACATCAACAGATTTGGTATGTATGACTCACCTCCAAAAATGGATAAAGTATGAGCAATTTACCGGGAACTGTCCCAACTAACATATAAATCAATTGGTTAGATTGTGTTATTGTCAATGAAAGATGGATAAAATACATTAAGTTTATATATTTGTTGTTGAGAGTTTCTTTCTATAATTTAAGAGCCTACTTTAATTATGACCAGAATAGATCACATACAGACCCTGAGGGTGAGTGCACATGCCCCAGCACTGCTCCTGCAGGCCCCAGCAGCCACTGGAGAGAGTTCCGTGTATGTCACACAGAGCAATGATGCCAATGCCAAGAGAAGGGGGGCCAGTGTCAGGGGCCCCATTTATGACCATACAAAACAAGGAGGAACCAAGGCAAGAAAATAGGAGGGTTGTTATCTATACTTCTCATTTTATTAATAAGAATAAACTTTTATACCTCAAGCTTAAGGACACAAGAAAGATGGTTCCATTATTGGAATTTGGCTTTAGGAAGCATCTTTCAAGAATATAATCACTGTTAATTCTTTCTGCACTAAATAATAAAATATTGATAATGTTGTGAACAGCTTTTTGAATCACCTAAACTCAAGCTTGGCTAATTTTTATTTTTAATGCTGCATTTACTTCTCAGATAAGATGCTGCAAGTTACTTAAGGCTCAAGACAAGCTTCTTGGGGTGGGGGTGGTGAAAAGAGGGAAGGGAGAGAGGGAGAGAGAGAGGAAGAGGGAGAGGCAGAGGGAGAGAAGGGAGAGACTAGGTATATACATAATTTATAAAGGAATTCAGCAAACTGTACGATTCAGCCTTATGAATTTTTGACCCTTTTCTTAATAAGCCCAAATCTGTTACCTATAGCACGCATACATTTCAGAGGCTTCACACAAAAGGCCACTTTATTCAGCCACAAAGACTGACTCAGTAGATAGAACTGTCTTCTGAGATGTTCATAAGTGAAACTACACCCCCAAAAAGTGGATCTCCCATTTTGGTATATTATCAACTCTTCCTTTTGCTTGCTTTCTTATACTTTGTTTTTCCTCTCTGGAAGCCACCCATTTGAGAATAAGTCACTTTTGAACTTTTGTTCCAGTTTTCTTAGAAAAAGCACAATTCATCATCTTAGTTTTGATAATAATGATAACGTTTTGTCACTTATGTCCAGTACATGGAACTTTGCTCAAACATGGGTGATGCCCTCAGGTAGCGACACCCTGTCTTAGTGTCCTGTGGTTGCCATAGCAAAGTATCACCAACGGGGTGACTTAAAATGACAGAGATCTATTCTCTCACAGTCCTAGAGACTAGAAGTCTGAAAGAAGGTGCTGGCTGAGCCACGCTCCCTCTGAAGGTTCTAGAACACTTCTTCACCTTTCCTGGTTTGGGTAACCCCAGGCATTCTCTGGCTTCTGGCAGCATGACTCCAATCCCTGTATTTGTCTTCACATGACCGTCTTCTCCTTGTGTGTCTCTGTCCTCACTTGATGTTCTCATCTCTGTGTCTCTTCTCCTCTTCTTAAAAGGACACCACTGTATCGGACTAGGGCAGACCATAAGTCAGCCTGACCTCATCTTAACTTGATTGCATCTGCAAAGGTCCTATTTCTAAATAAGGTCTTATTCACAGGGACTTGTAGTGAGAACTTTAACGTAACTTTTTGAGGGCTCAATTTAACTCATAATGCTCACTCATTCATTTCTTCCAGTGAGATTGTTTTCCTGGTGACCATGTGCAAATTCAGGTTGCCCTTCACTCTGTAGTAAATTGTCTAGTGTAATGATCTAGATTATCATTGTAATGAAACATTATTTCTGAGCTTTTTAAAATGGTACCCTGAGAGACTCTGACTATAATGTTCATATTAAAATGGAATGAAGAAAATTTATAAGCCAATGGAAATATTTCTATCTTTGGATGAGATGAATACAATAAATAATCTCCTCTCATGTTTTCCAGTGATATAGGAACAAGACTCCCTGCTGTGAGCAAAGCACTAAGAATTGAGATGGAAGCTTCAGAGGAATAAGCAGTGTTGGAATAATATATTTGCGGGATGTAAATAAAAGTTGACTGTATACCAGTAAAATTAATAAAGAGAGTATAGGGAAAAGAAGGGGGGGGAGAGGCAGAAGCCTTCACAGACACTCTTTGAAAGTTAGTCACGGTGAGTGACTTCATCAACCTGGTGACAAAAACAGCTACTGAAAACTCCTCTCCTGAGATTCAATGAAAAAAAAGGACAATTCTGAATTGTTTCAAACTCTGTAGGAGGATACAGACTGGAGAAGGACCCTGCAAATGCTGAATTGAAGAAAGAGAAGAAATATCAGGTAGGAATCTTCTGTCCCAGATGAACTTGGTCCTCTCTCTCCCCCTCACTCAGTCTTAGTGTGCGAAAGGCACAGAATCAGCACCTGGGAGCCCTCTCACCAGGGACACAGATTTAAAAATCTCTCATAGCAGTGAGACATACCCCCACTGTTTGAAGACCCAGGGACAGGAGAGGACATTTCAAGGCCCAGGCCAGTGAGGGATAAAGAGACTGAGAAATGTGGACAGAGGCTGCATTTCCAGCCCTGGGTCTGAAAACCCTTCCCCCACCTCTGAGGGAAGCAGCAGCTGGTAGCTGTTTACTTGCCTTGGGGATGGCTAGAGTGCTGGGTCAGCTGAGGGAGTACTTGGCCACATGCGTAGCCCCACATGGAGCCAGATTTTGATGAGCAAAGTGAGGGAATAGGAGTCCCACAGTTTCAGCTCACCTGTGTAGATGCAGCCTGTGCTTGGAGGCAAAGTAGCCACAGAGGATGATTAAGTTATTGAAGAGTGCCATCTGCTGGACAGTCTGGAAAGTGCAAGGGAATGAAATATTTTTAAAAAGATGCTCCAGACCCTTTATTAGGACCACAGGAGCTGGTCTACGTGCCCTGCACGCAAATCATCCCAGTTTTGGCTGAGAAATATGGACAGCCAAAATGTCAAAGCAGGGCTCTAAAACAAACCCAGGACTTGATGACTGGCAAAAAACAGAGCACCACTGGGAGCCAGCAGATCTTTATTCCCACGCATGGTGAACTTGCTAGGGTGCACAGTGCCTACCTCCCACCCCTGTGGGAGGTGCCTAATTTGGGAGGAAGACTGGGAGGCAGAGCCAATCTGACAACTGGCCAGTGAGAGAAACAAAGAAATATAGAGATCAAAGAAAACCAACAAGAAAACCCAAGGTAAAACAGAAAAAACAATCTCCAGAATAAACTGATCAAGAAAATCAAATGCCTAGACACCAAAACAGAAACATGAAGATATGGCCCAATCAAAGGAACAAACTAACACCTCAACTGAGATTCAAGAGTTGAAACAACTAATTAAAGATGTTCAAAACAAATATTCTCCATCAAATCAACGAGTTGAGAGAAAATATGACAAAAGAGATGAAAGATTTAAAGAAGACACTGGGTGACCATAAGGAAGAATTCATAAGCTTAAAAAAAAAATGGCAGAACTTCTGGGAATGAAAGGCACAATAGAAGAGATGAAAACACAATGGAGACATACAACAGCAGACTTGGAGAGGCAGAAGAAAGGATTACTGAACTAGAGGACAGGACATCTGAAATCCTACACACAAAAAAACAGATAGGGAAAAGAATGGAAAAATATGAGCAGGGGCTTAGGGCACTGAATGACAACATGAAACACATGAATACACTTGTTACCAGTGTCCCAAAAGGAGAAGAGAAGGGGAAGGGGGCAGAAAGAATAATAGAGGATATAAGAAAGGAAAATTTCCCAACCCTTAAGAAAGACATAAAATCACAGGTCCAAGAAGCACAGTGTACCCCAAACAGAATTGATCCAAATAGACCCACTCCAAGACACTTACTGATCAGATTGTCCAATGTCAAAAGCAAAGAAACAATTCTGAAAGCAGCAAAAGAAAAGCAATCCAGCACATACAAGGAAAACTCAATAAGACTAAGTATGGATTTCTCAGTAGAAGCCACAGTGGCAAGAGAGCAGTGGTATGATATATTCAAGATACTGAAAGAGAAAACTGCCAACCAAGAATCCTATATCTGGCAAAACTGTCCCTAAAAAATGAGGGAAAGTTTAAAATATTTACAGATAGACATTGAGAGAGTTTGTGAATGGGAGACCTCCTCTACAAGAAATACTAAAGGGAGTGCTACAGACAGATAGGAAAAGACAGGAAAAGAAAAAAGTGTAAAAAGGAAGATACCACAAGATAGGAAGAGGGTAAAGATAGTGCATTTGATGCTGAAGGAGTACATGATGTTCAACAGGATTGATTTTTTAGATCCAGAAATGGATAGCACAATAATGTGTGATGGTAGCACAATATTGTGAATACATTGAACAAAGATGACTGTGAGTACAGTTGAAAGAGAAAGGTTAGGAGCATGCAGGACACCAGAAGGAAATATAGAAGATAAAGACTGGGATGGTATAACTCAGTGACACCTAGAGTGGTCAATGATAGTGATTACATGTACAAATATAAGAATGTTTTTACATGAAGGAGAACAAATGAATGTCAACTATGTAAGGTGTTGGAAATGGGATGATATTGGGGAAAAAATGCTAGAGTCTATAGTTAACAGTAACATTGTAATACACTTTCAATAATTGTAACAAAGGCAATATAACAAAGCTACATGTCTGTTAAGAGGGTGATATAAGGGAGGGGTATGGGATTCTTGGTACTGGTGTTGTATGACCTTTTTATTGTATTTTATTTTTTCTTTTGTTGCTTTTTAGTTGTCATTTTTTTCTTACTTTTTTTTTTGCCTCTTCCTCTTTTTTTGTGGAAGAAATGGAAATGTCCTCATATAGATAGTCATGGTGAATGCATAACTATGTGATTATACAGGGAACTATTGATTGTTTACTTAGGAGGGAATATGTGGTATATGAGTAAAACTATTTATAAAATAAGCAGAGGGATACAAGTGCTGGAGAAAATGTGGAGAAAGGGATGTACCTATTAGTGAATAGGTTGGTGGAGAAGTAAAATGGTGCAGCCCATCTGGAGGGCAGTGTGGTGGTTCCACAGGAAGCTAAGCATGGGGTTGCCATATGGTCCTGCAACCCTGATATTTGGTATATACTTGGGAGAACTGAAAAGAGGCACATGAATGGGCATTTGCACAGTGGGTTTATGGTGGCAGTATTCACGATTCACAATGGATGGAGGTGGCCTAAGTGTATATCGACTGATGAACAGAATGGTGAACTGTGGTATATACGTACAATGGAATTCTGAGCAGCTACAAGAGGGAATGAAGTTGTGAGATATGCAACTAGGTGAATGGACATTGAGGACAGTATGTTGAGGGAAATAAACCATAAATGAAAAGACAAACATTATGATGCCTTACTAATACAGACTACCTATAATGTGAAAGCTCTGAGAATTGAATCTAAGAGCATAGGTTATCAGGGGAAGGCTTATTGTAAAGGCTCCTAGATTGTAAGCTCTTATAGCAGTTGCATATATTTCTGAGTTCTAATGGCTATTGTTAAATTCTGAGATGCTGAGCTCTTTGTGTATAATCTGGTCGGTCCCTAGAATTTGGGTATTTCTGTGACTCCTGAGACTCAGAGCCAGAGTCTGGCAGCTATGAATGTCAGCTTTACTCCATACAGCAAATGTTAAAGAGTCTGAAAAGGAGATTAGACTTCCATTACAGATATGAACAAAATGGACTTGGTAAATCACACTAACAGGTAAAGGACAGCATTGATGGTGTTTTAAAAGTTCAACTTCTGTGTTAGACCTAAGAAAGAGATGTTTGGTACAAAATCTATATTGTTTGTAGCACACTATATAATTTAACTTGTATGATCAATTTATTCAAACACTACAATTACATGGAACTTTGAAAAGGGAATGAAATCTGGTTGGTTTATACAGGTTAGTGTGAATGCCCAGTATATCCTGGAGTAATTTGGGCAGAGAACAAAAATATATTTGCAAAGCCCCCTTGAGGGACTGGGGGAAAATGTGAAACTATTAAACTTCCCCACCTGGGGAATTACTGATATTCGCATAAGCATTGGGGACTACCAATTTACAATGCTGAGACCTCGATCTTGGGGCTTGCCCTTATGACGCTTGTTACTGCAAAGGAGAGGCTAAGCCTACTTATAATTGTGCCTGAGAGTCACCCCAGAGAACCTCTTTGTTGCTCAGATGTGGCCTCTGTCTCTAAGCCAACTCTGCAGGTAAATTCACTACCCTCCCCTCTATGTGGGACATGACTCCAAGGGGTGTAAATCTCCCTGGCAATGTAGGACATGACTCATGGGAATGAGCTTGGCCCTGGCATCATGGGTTTGAGCAACCTTCTTGGACCAAAAGAAGGAAAAGAAATGGAACAAAATAAAGTTTCAGTGGCTGAGAAATTTCAAATGGAGTCACGAGGTCATTCTGGAGGTCATTCTTATACATTATGTAGATACCCTTTTTTTTTTTAGTATATTGGAATAGCTAGAAGTAAATAGCTAAAACTGTTGATCTGCAAAAAGTAGCCTTGATTCTTGAAGACGATTGTATGACTATATAGTTGACACTGTGTGACCATGTGATTATGAAAACCTTGTGGCTCCCTCTCCATTTATCCAGTGTATGGACAGATGAGTAGAAAAATGAGGACAAACAGTAAATGAATAATAGGGAGGGATGGGAGGTATAGGATGTTTTGGGTGTTCTTTTTTAGTTTAATTTTTATTCTTTTTTTGTGGTATTAAAAATGTTCAAAAACTGATTGTGGTGATGAATGCACAAGTATATAATGGTACTATGAATGATTGTACACTGTGGATGATTGTATGGTTTGTGAATATATCTCAATAAAATTGAAATTAAAAAAAAAAGTTATTGAGCCACAGGGAGCAGACAGAAACTGGAATTCAATAGAGCCCAGAAGAAAAAGATGACTGCTATGTGCATTGCCATGTGACAGAAAAACCAAGGAACCCCAGAGATTACCGGCCAGCCCAAAGCTTCTGACCCTTTGCAGAAACAAGCCTTTCAGCCTTTGAAACTGAGGATGAAGCCCAGGTAAAGGTGTGCAAAAGTTGTCTACAGTGACAGCCCAGCACCATGGGGTGCACAAGATCCTCTGGAGGGCTGGGTCTTGGGCCTTTATGGCACATAGATCTTCTGGAAGAATCAGAGGACAGTCAGATCCAGGCTCAGGTACTGAGGTAGGTGACCCAGCCAGCCGAAGAAACCCCAGGTTGGAGCACAGTCCTCCCAAGTGATTGCACGAGTACTGGTGGTTTGGGTTGGTCTTTTTGCACTGTTGGTTTTTCTTCACTATAGAAGACTTTGAAAAGGATATACAGCCCTGATGGAAACACATTTAAGCAACAAGAGACACACACACAGAAGAAGCTTAAGGTGTTCATGGCTTTCTTTAGAGAAGAGGCTGGCTGAGCAGCAGTTCTGACCCCAATAATCAACCAACTAATCCTCACAATTATCCCTTTAATTTAAGATCTTTGGCAAATGTCCTACTGTGGTGGTGATCCCCAGTACAGAATATGCTTAGCTGTAGTTTCCTGTTTGTTTAACAAACTCAAGCTATTTCTATCATCAAATAAAGATTGTGACAATTTATGGTATCTGAAAATAATTCTTCATATTGTTTCAACTTCCCAGGGTTCTGAAAGCACCAAGAAGTTGATGGGGTAAATTCATTTAAATTTGCAGGTCTGTGTAATTTGAGATGTAGACAAGATAATGGTTCAAATCTCTCTTAGCTTGTGTCTTCACTTGTAACGGAGGGACGGAAGGTGGGGGAGATGGGGTGGCAAGCGCTAGATGGATTTCCAAGACCTCTTTTAGCTATAAACATCTATATTTCCAGGTGCCCTCCCTGATCATTCCCTGGGACCTCCTTTTCTTATTTTCTCTATCTTTTCTTCTCCAGCCTTTAAAAAGGCCTCAAAGATGAAAATAAGCCTTATTATAAGAGGATGGAGATTGAATGAATGAATGATAATTCTGTTCTTTTGTAAATTAAACTCTACAGAGCTTGTTAAATGTCTGCAGTTTTTAACAATAGACCTATAGCAAGATTCAATTAGCTGGATAAACATTGATTCTATAGTGGTAAATAAATAGATGAGGGAATAAAATTATAGAGCTTTCTAGTTCATTAATATACTTTTTTAAACCTATTAACAAGTACGGAATTTGTCTTTCCAGGACAGGTGGACTGGTGAGGTTATAAAACTGAACAGAAGACAATTCGATTAGAGTCCCATTACTCTGAGGTCTCATTTGACTGATCCTGAACCAATTCCTTTACTAGATGGCCTCAGATGAAACATTATCCATGTACACTGCATTTGGCTTGTAAGAGTTGATTTTAGACTCATTAATGCTGCACTTTACTGACAGTTACTTATGAATGTTAAGCAATTATACCTTATCATTTTAAAGCAAACCATCCAAACAATATAGTAATTCAGAATTAAGTGGCTATGTTTTGTTAAGGAATCATCAGATCATGAGAAATAAGAATGACACAGTCTTTACTGAGATGTTCAGACTTATCAGATCACCGATAGTCCCCACTCTGAAAAGCTGATGGTTATTGAGATTTCAAGGCACATTTCATCAGCTCATCGTTGGTACCTGTGCATCAGTAGTGAGGCTGAAGTCTAGGGAGTGACAGCCTGTAAGCTCCCTGTGGCCCTTACTCTGGAATGGATGCCTGTACAGAGGGCCCTGGGGCTGCCCTCTACCTGTAGGAGGCCTGCAGCGTGCAAGATTCACCCAGACCCAGTGTTATCCCCTGGAATACGACTCTTAAAAACTCCAAAGCCAGAGAAATGGCAAAGCCCAGTTTGGACGGAAT
Organism: Choloepus didactylus; assembly: GCF_015220235.1. Classification (NCBI taxonomy): domain Eukaryota; kingdom Metazoa; phylum Chordata; class Mammalia; order Pilosa; family Megalonychidae; genus Choloepus; species Choloepus didactylus. Next base: position 13,194,413 of record NC_051322.1, read on the forward strand.
CTGAGTCTGAGTGAGTCTTAGAAAGCTAGAGTTTAGAGTGGGGTCAGACATGAGAATCAAAAGATAGACAGAAGCCCAGAGTTCCTCATAGGTGAAGCCCTTTTGGGCTGTTTGAATGACAGCCCCCTGCATAGATCTCAATTCCTGCTGTTAACAGTGATCAGGGAAAACAGAGCAATGTTTCCTTCATAGGTTCCGCTCTGGAAAGTTAAAGCTATGAGCATGCAAAAATGTGTTGAGGAACACGTTATTACATTCTGTTTTTAAGCTAAAAGGGAACTGTATTAAAATGAAAATATATTAAAAGGTACATGGTAGATACGTTCTGGAAAAGTTATGTGTAGATCAATTATATGTTAAAAGTACCAGGGGAGATTACTTTTTATAGATGAATTATTATGAGTGATTCTATAAAGCAAATAATCACCTCTAGCTTATATTTCTGGCATATCAGAATTTTAATACATCATATTGTTATCAAGTTTGTTTAAAGCAAGATCTGTCTGAGTTAGAAAGAAATCATGTTCATTTTTACTTAGCTACTATTATCTATAGTGCATGCAAATTTTTATAAATATTTTTTTCTAAAGTCTTCCTATGAAAAATAATTTCCTAATGTTGTAGTTCATATATAAGCATTTTCTAGCATGTTATAACATTACAATAAATCAATGATGAATGCCTTTTAACAAATCTAGAGGTAGGCATAAGCCTGCAGAATAAAAAAATTGGTATTTACTTACATTGAATATTATGCAAATGAACTCAAAATATCACTGAGCATTCTAGGGTTATATTTTTCAATAACAGAAAAAAATTCAACCAGGAAGAAAATGAACAGATCATCTTATATGGTTGTATCCTTAATCTTAGAAAAATTATATATATATGAATCATGATTTCAATAGAAATGTATTTGTAAAGCTAACATTCAGAAGTGAAGTGGAAGCCAATAATACCTTTACTTTGTGAATTAAATTCCCTTCTAATTCTAAAATTCTTTGACATTAATTTGTATATTGCTTCAGATTTAACATTGTTAATTATAATACTTCTAGTGAATAATCTTAATCTCACATTACCAAGAAGTGGAAAATTTATGAAAGAGAAAAATTAAAAAAAAACTTAAAAGTCATACAACCACAACAAGGTAATGAAAATAATTTGCTCTTGCCTGTGCCACAGTCATTAGAAAGTGGGGAAAATAAGGTTGATTGGCCATGGTCTTGGCCTATGCAACCACACTGATTGGGAATCCTAAGCCCATGGGGTATTGGGGTCAAAATTTAAGTATTAAACCACAATTTATTTTAAAAAATACCGTAGGTTATTTGTATCATTAATCCAGGACCCCAATACCCGAGGGAACTACATGTATGGTTTTCTGGACACTCACTATGCCTAGGTTAACAATGAATGTAGCCCCAGAAAGCTCCCTGCAAATTCAGGGAAGAAAAAAATATACATGGTATTTGGAAATAAATGACTCTCAGACTTTGAAATCTAATGGAGTTTGCCCTGCAGGTTTCCAGAACTGTTTGGGTCCAGTGACCCATTTTCCTTTCAGTTTCTCCCTATGGCAATGGGAATGTTTATCCTTTGTATATTGGAAGCAGATAACTTGTTCTCAGTTTCCACAGCCAGAGAGGAATTTTGCCTTAGGACAAACCTCACAGTAAATCTCAATGCTGAACTGCCATGATCAGGTGCCACCAGCCTGCCTTGGACTCCTGCGAATTGGACTGTGTAGAATACCCTTCCGACGGAATGCAACATATCAGAAAATCTGGAAAAGAAAGACTGAAATCACAGGTCTTATCAATTTTCAGTAAAATGGTTTAATTCCCTTTCTTGGCCATGGCAGCATCACTTTGAGAAGTTATCTCTGTGCGTGGGGGCAACTAATGTTCTGTTGTCTCCTATAATGTTGTTGTGGAAGATGGATACAGTATCTGTCCTGTGGTCAATGCAAACTGCTGTGTGAGGGGTGGACTGTGAGCCCAGGGGTTGGGACCCCCCTCCCTCAGGGAAAAGGGTGGAGCCTTGAGCACGCAGCGGCCACGTGACCAGAGCAGACACTGAAGGGCACAAGCCTGATCACTGTGGGTTATCAACTTTCACCAGACTCAGCTGAGATTTTTTGCAACCAAGTCTCCCGAGGCTCTGCTGAGCTATTTAAGGCACTCCCCTCCCTCTTATTTGTGTGGATCATTGACTTCCATTTCCCCAATCAGCTGCCGTTGGGAAATATCCTGCTGTAAGTAAGTCTCTACTAAAATTCATGGGGAACTTAAAAAAAAAAGTCATGAATGACATTTATATGGGGGTACATACTTGTGCATTTGTCTCATTTTTAAAATAGGGGTTATTTACTATATTAAACTTCACACTCATAGAATATATTTAATACATATTACATTATCAATTTAGAACTTCAATTATCAATTATTACATAATTATGTATTATATAATATAATGCCAGTATATTGCTACTATATAATTATTAATCTAATTATCCATTTAAAGTATTGTAAATTTATGTGTGTATGTATTTATATCTACTTAAATTGTCAAGTAAACATGAGCAGGATAAAGTGCGTTAACGTGTACAAAGAACTTGCAAATACTTTAAAATACTCAATTTTCATAATACTCCTTTTGTAGAGCTAGATTTCAGCTTGATATAAGGGCAGTTTTTGCAACACACATACACTAAATACCATCAAATGCTAAAATTCAGAATTCAGGAAGTATTAACACTTTGTATAAAAAATCATTAATAATGGCTACACATTATTAGGAAATGATACTTTGGAGAAGATTCAGACATCAAAAGAGAGCCTGACATCATTACCTTCCCAGTCAGTCCCTTGGAACACTGTGATTCTCTAATTATCAGAATAAAACTCTCTCTCTTACTGGCCTTTTGACTTTGCATCAGTGTAAAGTATTAAATTCACTAATTCTACCATATGTCAGTAGTACTTGGGGGTCATTGCTTAATTAACCCGGCTCTTTCATGGCATTCATTCATTGTTGGTTTTCCTCATTTTTTATCAGCTAAAACATATTTCATGTTTAAACAACTTAGCTGCATTTTAGTTAAACTGGCACAACAATGATGTTTCTAACCTTTAATGAAAGACTAATACATCTTTTTGTATTTCAATTTCAACCTACTTAATTGCTGCAATGCTAAGACAAACCTTGTATATATTTAAGGCTTTTACAGTCTCAAGTATTGGTGGCTTATTTCACTATTTCTGAACATTTTAGATTTAAAACAATAAATTATTATCTGTGAGTGCTGAAATTACAGCACTTGAAGTGCACATATAATTGAATTTAGGTGAAATGTAACTGTGGACAAGGGATGCAAATCTGTGAGAAAATCAGCTCCCTTCTAGAAAACAGTGTCATATACTGGTCATTACCTTCACATACTGTGTCCAAGGTCAAATTATAAAACCTACTGAACCTTGATTTCCCCTTTGCAAATGATGATCATAGTACTTCCCTCAGACAACAGCTGAGAAGATTAAATGAAATAATAGATTTAAAATATTTAGCATAATGTCAGGCCCAAAAGTGATTACTCAATAAATATTATCTGAGAAATGTCCAGAAAAAAATTAGAATCTTGTCTTTAAAGAGTTCTAAAGTGAGAATCGCCTTCCAGGAGTAACACAGAGGTAGGTAAGATCTAACCTGGGTTGCTTGGATATAGAAGCCAGGCCATCTGTATCTCCCAAATACCACTGTCTTCATCTGACAGAGTTAAGTTTGAAAGATCAAGTGGAGGCAGATGTTAATTTCTCTTGAACAGGAGGAGGAAGATATTGCCACGCCAGGCACCCACCAGCTTGGATGCTAGCTCCGATCACCTCAGACAATTTCTCAGAACTACTGAAGGCATCTCTGAACATCAAAAGAATTATTGATGTTGTCCTCTACAATATCTGATGTCTGGAAGTACAACCCTCCATAAGGAACTTTATGGAAAATAATCTACAGGAATTGCATACAAACATTTGTCAAACTAAATAAGAATCTAAGGTGTTTTGAAGTCAAAATCACTGAAATTCTCATTACTGATTTAAATGTACCTATACAGAGATGGTGGACACTGCCAGCCTAACTACAGAATTACTTAGTTATCGATTTGTATCTATGTGTACTATCATTTTTTTTTAAATTTCATACTAAATTTTTTTAAAAGAGCCATGTGTTTCCAGAGTGCATTTTAAAATGAAGTAATAAATATTCTAGTAAGGATTTGCAATCAGTTATTACAGGTTATAATTAACAATCCACAAAGCTTATTTCTTTCCTGCACTGTTGGAACAGGCAAATGATATTTGAGAAATTCCCAGTCTTATAGATGGAAAGTAATTATTCATTCAACCACATTTATTTCAGGGTGGTGTCATTTCTCTAAATATAGTTTAGTTTCACATCTGTGCAATGACAATGTTATTTAGTAACCATCAAAGTATTATAAATGACAGGATTTTTAAATTAAAGAGAAAATAATTTTTGATTAATTTTACGGAAAACCGACCAAGTAAAAGTGAACTGTGGACGAAGCATAGAGGGTCTGTGAGGGTGTGATGGGAGCCCTACTGAGATTTGATTGAAATGTTAGCTTAGTCCATTCACTGCCAAATATTGATCAATCAGTGAAATTAGTTCTTATAAGGTGAGAAATACAAAACAAATATATATTTAAAAATATTGAGTGTTCTTCACATTCAAGTGGCATTGGCATGTGAGTTTAGCATTCACCAGGCACCAACAAGTATTAGACATTTTATTAGCACTATTGATATGAATATGAATAGGACAGAGGTTTGTTCGTTGTAGTACAGTATAAAGGGCATGGATTTCAAAGTCAGGAAAATTTCATTTTAAATTGTAAGTTAATTACTTAACTCTGTGACCTACGATGTTTTCCCTTTCTGATGTTGAGTTATCTAATCCGTAAAACACAGAAAATAATTCTGATGACACCACTGCAATGATGATGAATCTGAACCTCAGTCGTAGGCTTTACTGCATTGAGAATCCAACTGGCACAACATAAATGGTCCTGGGAGACAAATCCTCTGCAATCAGATGCTGAGCTCATTTTTTTTTCAGTTTTATGCCATTCACTTGGCTCACTCATCCTCCCACTGCATTTTGGCCCTTCTGTGTGCATAGTTCATCATGCCAGTCCCTCTGAGGTTTCAAAACAAGAGTGTCTCCCACACACTGCTCAGGATGCCTGTAAGCATCTCTTCTCCTTCTTGTGTCTGTGGCTCCATCTCTATTTGCATGTTGCTTTTCTGGTGAGCATTCATGTGGGACACAAATATCTTCATGATTTTTGCCCCCACTCGGAAAGGTCTAACCACATACCTCTCCCCCAGACCTCTTTGTCACCAGTTTTCCATTCATGCTCCTTCCAAGTCTGTGACCATACAGCCTAACCACTGGTGACAGTCTGTGAATCAGAACACACTTGCACCTCCAGCCATTTTTCCTTCCAAGCAAAATAACAACGAAGTGCACTGCTCAAAATTCCACCCGCTGGAAGGGCTTCTCCTCACAGCTGTCCTTCAGGGATGTCCCAGAAAGAGGCTGTAGTGCTGCAGCTGTTCACTTCTGGGTGGTACCTGCGTATCATGCAGAAATAGCTGTAAACCAGGCCTGAGTTTTCTCTTCCTCAGTCAACTGATTGTAAGGGACTCCCCAAAAGGCTATAGCTGTGGACTGGAAAAGAGAAGATAATATAGCAGGAGTGGGGGCCATGGGTATTTGGGCCACTTCCTCATGTAGCTTACTTGTGCCTTCAGGACTTACTTTAGCCCTAACTTGTATATACCACTTCCATTTTATGCTGGATTGCTGCTGTGCACGTGCAACTTTATGGCTTGGCAGGTCCGGTAACACCCAGCTCAGGATAGGTAACTCAGGTCTCATGGTAACCTGATGGCCCATGGTTAAGTGTTGGGTCTCTACTAAGGCCCAGTAGCAGGTCAAAAGCTGTTTCGCAAAAGGAAAGTAGTTACCCACAGAGGATGGCAAGGCTTTTCTACAATATCTTAAGGGTGGTGATTCTCCTATAGGGGGTTGCCAAAGACTCCAAACAGCATCTCTATTTGCCACTGACACTTCCAGCACCATTGGATCCATTGGATCATACGGCTCAAGTGGCAGAGCAACTTGCACAACAGCTTGGTCACAGAGCCTCCTATTATTCTGGTCCACAATCAAAACTAGTACCTTTTCTGGTCACTCAGTAAATGAACTGGAGTAGCACACTCAGATGAGGAATGTGTTGTCTCCAAAATCCTGAGAAGCCAACTAGGCATGTGCCTCTTTTTGGTCATTGGAGGAGCAGATGCAACAGCTTAGCCTTCACCTTAGGAGGGATATCTTAACATGCCCCACACCACTGGACACCTAGAAATTTCACTGAGGTGGAAGGCCCTGTATTTTTGTTGGATTTGTCTCCTATCCTCTGACATGCAAATACCTTATCAATAAGTCTAGAATAGTTGCTACTTCTTGCTCACTAGGTCCAATCAACATGATCTCGTCAATATAATGGACCAGTGGGATGTGTTGTGGGAGGAAGACACAGTCAAGGTCCCTGCAGACAATATTATGACATAGGGTTGGAGAGTTGATATACCCCTGAGGTCACACAGTGAATGTATACTGCTGGCCTTCTAGCTGCAAGTAAACTGTTTTGGGTGGTCTTTAACAGCAATTGAGAAAAAAGCAATTGCCAGATCAATAGCTGCATACCAGGTACCAAGGGATGTGTTGATTTGCTCACTCAACCACATCTGGAACAGCTGCTGCAATTGGAGTCACCACCTGGTTAGGTTTATGATAATCCATTCATCTCCCAAAATCCATCTGTTTCCTTCACAGACCAGATGGGAATGTTGACTAGGGATGTGGAGGGAATCACTACCCCTGCATCTTTCAAGTCCTTGTTGGTGGCACTAATCTCTGCAATCCCTCCAGGAATCTGGTATTGCTTTTGATTTACTGTTTTTCTAGGTAGAGACAGTTCTAGTGGCTTCCATGTGGCCTTTCCTACCATATTAGCCTTCACTCCACAAGTCAGGAAACAAATATAGGGATTCTGGAAGTTGCTGAATATGTCTGTTCCAATTATACATTCCCAGAACTGGGGAAATAACCACAGAATGGGTCCAGGGACCCACAGGACCCACTGTGAGATGGACTTGAGCTAAAATTCCATTGATCATCTGACCTTCATAAGCCCCTACTCTGACTAGTGGACCACAGGGACATTTTGGGTCTCCTGAAATTAATGTCACTTCTGACCTAGTGTCTAATAATCCCTGAAATGTCAGATCATTTCCTCTTCCACAATGTGCATTTACCCTTGTAAAAAGCAGTAGGTCTCTTTGGAAAAGTCTGAGAGGAAGATTAACAGTATAAATTTTTGGCAGTGTAGCAGGGGCCTTCCCCAAAGTGACCTGGCGTTCCCCTCTTTCAAGGGGCTATGGATCTGTAAAGTGTCTCAAGTATGGGAATTGATTAAGGGGCCATGACACTCTGTTTTTGTAATTCAGGTTAGATTTTTGTCCATGTGATCTAGAGCGCTTCTGCTTATATAGATCAAGTAAGAATTTAGTAGACTGCCCATTTATTTTACTTCTAGATATCCCATGGTCTACTAGCCTGTGCCATAGGTCTCCACAAAACTAAACTGATTGCTCCTTTGAGTTTGCTGTCCTTTATAGTAGCCATGCCCATCTTGTCTTTGGCAGTTAAGTGCTGCCACTTGGCTTCTGCCAACCTGGGATCAGATCATCTCCATTGTGTTCAAGGATCCAAGTTTGGTGACAACAGTTCCTACAATAATATCTGACCTACAGAGAAGAGTGACACTAGAGCTCTTCAGGGAAGATGGAACTAACCTCACAAATTTATTCTTCATAGTCCTGCTGAAAGGTGTGCCTCTGGATATTCTTGGTATGGGTGAGCATGTCTTATATGATAAATCCACTCTAACATTCCAATCTCCCTAAGCCTTTGGATCCCCTCATCTACAGTATACATTTTGACCCCAGGTAATGTAGGCCACCTTTTGTTCCATGTTTCGGCCAACCACTCAAGAGTTAGAGCCCTTTATATATCCCTTGAGCTACAACATTGAATCCAGAATCTCTTTTTAGGGGGCTGCTATCAATAAATTCAGCCTGAACCAACTTTTCATTCCTTCCAACATTCTCCCCACCCTTAAAATCCGTTCCCATATATATTCCCCTGATTTCTGTCTATATAAATTGGAAAAAATATCATGCAGTTCTTTTGGAGTATAGGATTCTTCCTCGTGGGTCACATTTTGAAACTCAGCTTTTGGGCCCTATTGGGACTCCAGTTTAGTTATAGGTCTGGAAAAAAAAAGGGTGGGAGCGGGTCCAAGAAGAATTAGAAGTGTCGTTCAAGCCAATTACCTCAGGGCATTCTATTGCTCTTTCATCTGGTGAAACAAGATTACTCTTCAAAACAGAGGCATGAGGGCTGTTGGCTCACTGGAGGTGGTAGCAGATTTATCAGGCACAGGAGGGTTAATCTCTTCAGGTGAAGGTTGGAGGTCAGATTCCCCAAGGTAGGCTGTAGGTTGGGTGACTGTTTCCTTAGGGCACACTGTTTATAGGTTTATCTGGCAAAGACTCCATAGAATCTAGGGTTTCAATGTCCCCTCCACCATCATTACCAACCCAGATATTTCCATTCCAATTTTCAGAACCCCGTTCCTTTCCAGTAAATGCCTCTGCTTTTACAGCAGACACCCTACAAGGTTGGGAATTTAGTTTACATTGTAATTCAGCTACTCACACAATGAGACTCTGAGTCTGGTTTTTAGAAATCTTAAGTCTGCAGCCGCAGACTTTCCTTCAAGGAACACATAGAAACTTTTACATCTTTCATGTGGTGCTTCAATTGCAAATTTGAAGCCTTAACCTCATCCCTTTCTTAACTGTATCCAACATATTTAGGAACAACTAGCCAATATCATAAACCTTTTAACGCCACAAAACTCTGTTAAGGTGTCAAAAAATACTCTCACCCAGAGCCTTCCCTTTTATAAGCATTTGAGCAGCCATATCTAGTGGTGATATTTTATGTACCTCTATTGCCAACTCATGCCATGGACTGTCAGTGCCATCTTGATTAGAAATAGTGTCATTATTGCCTTTGAATCTAATCAGATTAGAGAACTAATTAAAAAAACAAAACAGAACTAATTTAGAAATATCCTTAAGATTTTGCTTCTCAAGGACCACTCCCAGTACCAAGGCTGTATTAGGATTCTCTAGGGAAACAGAACTGACAAGCAATATATGTAAATATTATGAGATTTTTATAAAAATTGGTCCAGACCACTTCGGGTGTACACATGTCCAAATTGTATAGGGTACACTGCAGGCTGGGAACTATGATGAAGGTTTTCCATGAATTCCCCAGGAGAAGCTGGCTGGCTGAAGTAGACGGGGAAATTCTCTTTTCTGACTGCTCTCCTTTTAAAGCCTCCAACTGATTGGATGAGATGACTCTCATTGTTGAACGCAGTCTCCTCAGTTAATTGTAGATGCAATCAGCCATAGATGCAATCAACTTACTGATGATTTAAGTCCACAAAATGTACTTACACTAACAATCAGGCAAGTGCTTGCTTGACCAAACAACTGGACGCCATCACCTGACCAAGTTGACACATGGACCTAACCATCACAGCATCCATATTTTTACTAAGGGAAAAAAATTCTGTTTCCAGTTCAGATATAACAGTGTTACTGCTTAGCAATTAGAGCTTACGGGCTTTTGAACCAGACTGTCTGGGTTTGAATCTTTGCTATTAAGTTGATCTTTGGCAACTTAAGTAATATCACCTGGCCTCAGTTTACTTATCTATAAAACAAAGATAATGTACAAATTTCATAATATTTTAAGAAAAGTGTTCATGTATGTTTAGAAACAAAAACTAGGTCTAATAAATGTTATACATGTGTCAAGTTTTCCCATAATTAATCAGAAAGTCCTTCTATTTCATCTACTTAGGAAAAAATCCTTGTATCTCTTTAATCCACATGTTCTCAGCCAGAGTCTGTGTGATGAATTCTGCTTATTTTGTTGTCTGCATGAGTTTTGTTGATTGGAAAGATAATTATAGCAATAGTTGTTCTCATAATTATTTTTGACTTTAATGGAATTACTTCTAATATTTCATCATTAACTGTTTTATTTAAGTAATTTCTGGTGGATAATTTTCAGCAAGTTTGGAAAACATCTTTCTATTTATAGAAAGTTAAGAGGTTTTTCTTGTTTTAATCAGAAGTGAAACTAATTTATAGCAATATCCTTTTATTAAGTCCATTTTTGAATCTTTTAAATGAAGATGTCATTCCATTTATATTTGCTCAATTTACATATTCAGACACTGTTCACGTCTGCCATAGCTCTACTTAATACTTTTCTCCACTTCTCCTGCAGAAATGTAGGCCTATTAAGTTAGTCTCCTTAGAACTGCAGTCCCTGTATTTCTTCTTGCCACTGAGTATGTGTAGTATATTTTTGCATGTGTGTTTGTGTGTCAGGATCAACAATGACCCATAAGATTAGAAAAGAAGTCCCCCTTCAAATATACATTGATATAGTATAATTCTGCTTAAATATTTAAATATGCATTCATAATTTTTACCCAACCTAAATTTAAAAACAATGAATTGGGTGATTCCTCCATTCTTCCACATTCTCTTGCCCATTCCACTCATTAAAGCCTAAGTGTCTTGCTCACCTGAGAGCACCTGTCTCATATCCTCTGACAAAATGTCTTGAATGGCTGTATTTCTTGGACATGCACTCACATACAAATGAATAACAAAAATTCTGAATTTTACTTTGTTCATCAACATACCTTTATCACATTTGTGATCCTTGTATCACTACCATCCAATCCGGTTAGTAAATTTAAAACTCTGGAAGTCAACTTTGAATTATGCTCTTCATCCCAAATTCCTGGCCACATCTCCATCCCATCCCAGTACATCAGCAAGTTTAGTAATTTAACTCCAAATTTATCCCTAATCTAATCACTTCATTTTCCCTGCACTACCACACACCTGGACTACTGCAATAGATCCAAGATTGACCTGCTTTGTGCCCTTCCAATCCAGTCTAAATAGCAACCAGAGTGATCATTTTAAAATGTGAATCAGCAGATGTCCTTAATCTGCTTAATTTTTTTCTTGTAGTTTATAAAGTCCAGCACAAAGCAGCCTCTATATAAATCGTCAACTTCATCTTTGCCTCTTTCTTTTTCATTCTATTACAGTTGCAATTTTACTTTATCATTTTTTTCTTCAGGTACAAAAAACGGGTTGATTATAATTCTCATTTATAGAAAATAATATTTCTTGATATATGCCTGTTGCTGTTTTTTTGTTTTGTGTTTTATTTTCTATTCCCTGCCACTAGTACTCTGCTCTTCCTTCCCTCTTCCCCTCATCACTCCCCCATATATTATCTTATGAATAATATGAATATGAATAATATGTGTTGACCATGTTGGTCTGCTTCTTACTTTTTTTTACTTGATATCATACTTATGAGATTTCATATTTATATTGGAATACTATGTTCTTTTTTATTGTATAATATTTCATCATTTACATGTGGCAAATTTATAGTAAAATATGCCTCCAAATTTTGCCATGTTTTTTCCTTAGTGAGGTCCTTTATGTTTGCGTTTCTCTTTTCTTGGAATATAGCCAGTTCAGAGAGACTAATCTGGTTACAAGCCCTGCCACTGATCTCCACCATCAAATCCAATCTAATAGACTACCAGAGGATGATTCTAAAAATATTAAAAAAAATAATCCTAATGCAAATACTTAGTGAATCATACAAAAATTTCATGTAAGATATTAATTAATTAAGGATTCTGTGGTGCACTTATTATTAGTATTTTTCTTGGTTTTGTTTTTTTAGGGGTGCATGTTAATAGTTTCTATCATTCATATTTATTTGTGTATACCAAGGCTAGTTAATCAAAACCAAGAAACTCATCTTCACCAGGTTTTGTCTATAAAAACTATAATGCAGATGAATTCTTCACTCTTTGAACTTCCCCAAATTTTGTAAGGTTTGGTGCCATGCCAGGAAATGACTTTTTTAATACGTGTCATATGGGATGCTGTAAGCCATAGAAGAGATACTTTACCAGTTTCCTGGGCAATTTATAGGTGTTTGTCCCACGGAGGATTTACAACAAGGTTACATAGTGGTTAGCTTTTCAAATAAGTTTTATCTTCAAATGTAACCATCATGATATGGTTTTCATTGTGAAGTTGATTTGTCTAGTTAAAAACTGGCCAAAATATAAAATGAGGACTGATTCTTATTGAATGTATGCAGATAACTACATTGCTATGAAAATTAAAGTTATTCAGTAAATGTTATTTTTTTCTGAATTGTATAGAATCAGTGAGCTCAAGATACCATTCTAGAAGTGTTTCACTTGAGTCTGTATGAGCACAGTATGCTAAAATGAGGGTTGGAGACAGATTAGAGATATAGCAAAAGGGCTTCATCAGATGGCCATTAGAATATAGACAGTAGCGACAATAACAGCAATATTGCAATACAGGTAACCAAAATTGTATTCCCTCAGTACTTGTTTTTGGCCCATGTAATTATTTTTTCTGTAATATCTTGGATCCACAGTTGCTTTCATTATGTCTAGACATCCTCAATCAAACACCTGAAGGAATTTAACATTTTTCTACTGGAATGATGATATCATTTCATGCTGAAAAGTCTATACTTATCAGTCTGTTCTTTGTAGCTGGGGCACTCACAGACATACTCAGAGACCATCTCCCAGCCCTTGTCTACCTCCGTCCTTTCCCCCTTTTTCTTGGCTTGTGTGCAGGTGTTTGATATGTTTCCATTTGTGCTTATTTGCATTCAGGTGCTTTACATATTTCTATTTCACAAGAGACCACAGACAGTCAGGGGAGATGTTAAATCTTCACCAGTCCCAGAAGCTTGCCAGGGCACAAAGGTTGCTTATTGGCAGAGCCCCTCCCCCAGGAATGTTTAAAAGCTCAGCACTCAGGCAGAGCAGGTGTCCCTCATCTTTGATGTGAAGAGAGGCATGTGGAGCTGCTAAGCTGTCAAGCAGTTGGCCTTTTGGGGAGATGGCCATAGTGGATCATTTCCCCTGCTTTTTTGGACCCTTTGAGCTATGTTTTTACACTAGGTAATAAAATTATGCTTTCCAAATGGAAAAGAAAGTAAATATCATGTGTGATGAAATAATGGATTGGTTCTAGGAAGTTTATCAGAGTAACTAATAGTATCTGAATGACAGACAGGAGAGTGAACAAGTGGTAAAGATATAAAATAAGAGATTATAGACAACACATTTGAGAAGTTTTACTTGGAAGAAAATGAGAAAATCAGGAGATAACAAGAGGAAAATGAGGGGTTAAATAGGGATTTAGTTGTCCCATTTGCTTCTCTCTAGTTGCAACAAGTTTAATAATATGTGGAAAAGAACTAGTTGAAAGGCAGGGACTTAATATATATGACAGATAAAGGATATACTTTTGGGTAGGGTTTACAAAAGAGAGATACAAGCTCCAGAGCAAAGGGATTAGCCTTTGATAGGAAAAAAAAACTTCACTATTTTATCAGGTGAAAAGGAAAATAGGTTTCTATATTTGGTTTCAGAAAAGTGAGCACATTCCTCTGTGAGACCAAATATTTTTTCTGTGCAGTAAGAAGTGAGGTCATTTTCTGTGAAAGATAGATAAGACTATTTCGAAATTTGAGGAGGATGAGTAAGGCTTGAAATGGTCTGTGTAAATGCTCAGTGCCTGAAATGCCCAGAGAAAGATTAGAGAATGAGAGGGCAGTTTGGGATCCCAAATGAGATTTGTGATTATGAATTTTCAAATAAACATAGATGATTCACTGAGACAGAGTATTTGCTATAAAAATAAGTCTCAGTAACTATAAAAGTAAAAAATCATTCAGAGTCAAGTTTGACCAAAAATAATTAAATTAGAAATAAATAACAGATAGGTAAAAAATAACCAAATATTTAGGAAGAGAATATTACAACTTTAAATAACCCACGAGTGAAAGATGAAATCACAAGGTAAATTAGAAATATTTGAATTAAATGATAAAAACAGATTAAAAATCATAGCATGCAGCTAACTTGATAAAAGAGGGCTTTTGATCAATTCAATGCTTATATTCAAAGGAAAGAAATCTCTAAAATATGTTATTTAAATTTCAAACTTAAGAAGCCAAGCAAGGAAGAGAAAATTAAACCCAAAGTACAAAGTAGGAAATAATAAATACAGGAATATAAATTAGTAAAATATAAAATAGAAAGTAGGATTAATGGATTCAGAGACTGTTTCAAAGGAAAGATCAATACATTTTAGAAATCTCTTGCTAGACCAAAGAATTAGAAAAAGAAAAGAGAAGGAAATAATACCAGGGAAGAAAAGAGGACATCTCTAAACATCTTACAAACATTAAGGGCATAATAATGTAACACTATGAATAGCTTTATGGCAATAAGTTCAACAACTTTGAGGAAATAAATAATTTATTGAAATAGCCCAAATTTTGAAACTCACATAAGAACAGATAGAAATATGTATATCCATATATCTATTAAGTTGAATTTCTAATGAAAATCTACCATTAAAGAAAATTATAGGACCCTATGGTTTCACTAGTGAATGTTATAAAACATTAAGGAAGAGATACTACCAAGCTTACACAATGCATTAAAAATATAGAGGAGAGTGATGTCTCAACATGGTGATGTGAGACATCCCCTGGAAAAGTTTCTCCTCAGAAACAACAAATAAAAGGACAAATCCCACTTGATTATAACTCTGGAGAATGGCAGAGACTGGAGAAGGACTACACAAATACAGAATCAAAGATAAAGAAAAGTATGCTCCAACAACAGGTAGGAAATTTCTATCCTGGACCAGCCAGTCCAGACCCCACCCCCTCACCCATCCCATGCAGCTTGAGAGTTGCACAGAGGCAGCACAGCTGGGTCCCTCCTGCTGTGGATGCAAACAGTAGAGTCACTCACAGCAGCGAGTTAGAACCCCAAGCATATTCGGACACACGGACCCAAGTCTCCAGAGACCCAGGGCAGAACACAAACTGCTGAGGCGTATTGTATACAAAAGGGCTCCCAGGGGAATAAATAAGAGAGAAGACTTCAAAAAAGCTGTGCACACTCAACTGAGTTTCTGTTAGCTGGACCATCTAAATGCAAAATAGACTTTTCTGGATTGACCCACCTTTCTGGATTGACATCATCTGTGACCTCAGGGCAGCATATTCTAACAGGGACGAAACTGAAGGCAGAAAAGCCACACAGAAAAAAAGGGAAAACTGAACTGCTGTAACACTGGAGGGGGTCCCAGAAGTGAAACGTATAAGGAAAGGGGACACTGAGTGAGGGGGAGACTTTAAACAATCATAGGAGCTGGGGAGATAATTCTGCACAAAAACAAGCAGAACAGATCAAGGTTCCCAGAGAAGGAACAGATGAAAGGAATCTTTCTCCTGGAGGTGAAACAATTGCACAAAAAGTGCAATCTTAAAAATTGTACCATATATACAGGGCAAGAATCAGACAAAGAAGAGCTGAGAAAATCGGAACAGTTAAGCATGGTCTACCCTAAAGGTCCAGAATTAATTGGACCAAGTGTCAAAGAAGAACCTCAAAAAAAAAAAAAGCCAATCAACAATAAAACCTAAACAAGAGGGAGAAGCTAACCTTCAGAGTTAACTTATGAAGATAATCATATGTCCCGAAACAGCAGCAAAAAATTACAAGCCAAACTAAAAAACAGAAAGGTACGGCTCAGACTAGGGAACAAAACTTCAGAGGAGACACAGAATTTGGAACAACTAATCAAAGAAATTCAAACAAATCTCCTAAATCAATTCAAGGAGATGAAGGAAAATATGGATATAAAGCTAAAGGATATTAAGAAGACAATATGTGAGTATGAGGAAGAACTTGAAAGTATCAAAAGAAACAAAGAAATTATGGGGTTGAAAGTCACAATAATAGAGATTAAAAATACACTAGAGGCATACAACAGCATATTTGAACAGGCTGAAGAAAGAATCAGCAAACTAGAAGACAGGACAATTGAAATCATACAATCAGAAAAATAGAAAAAAATTGAGCAGTGTCTCAGAGATTTGAGTGACAGCATAAATGTCATGGGTGTCCCAGAAGGAGAAGAGAAGGGAAAGGGGGAAGAAAGAATATTTGAGGAAATAATGGCCAAAAATTTCCCAACTCTTATGAAAGACCTAAGTATACATGTCCAAGAAGCTCAAGATACTCCAAACAGAATGAAGCAATTCATCACATATAAGGGATCCTCAATAAAACTAAGTTCTGATTTCTCATCAGAAACCATGGAGGTGAGAAGGTAGTAGTGTAATATATTTAAGTTACTGAAAGAAAAAAACTGCCAGCCAAAAATTCTTTATCTGACAAAACTGTCCTTCAAAAATGGGAGAGAGTTTACAATATTCACAGATAAACAGAAACTGAGACAGTTCATCAACAAAAGACCTACCCTACAAGAAATACTAAAGGGAGTTCTGCAATTTGAAAGGAAAAGACAGGAGAGAGTAGCTTGGAGTAGTGTGAAGAAATGAAGACCTTAAGTGTTAACAAAAAGGGTAAATGCAAAACCCAAGAGTATTCTATCCTCAATATACAACTCTATTCTGTAATTCCTATAAGAGTCAGAATAGAATTGAACAAGAAAAAGTCATAGTTCTATTAACAGACATGCAAAACATAAAGAGGTAATGTGAGACAAAAACAATATAAAGGGGGAAATCGTGGGATATGGGAGCAGAGAACATATATGCTATTAAAGCTAAGTTGGTATCTTCAAATTAGGAGGTTATAGATGTAGATTGTATAATACAAACCCCAGGGAAACCACAAAGAAAGTATTTAAAAAAAAATGCAGAAACAGAAATGAGAAAAGGATCAGTCAGATACATCACCAAAGATTAAGTGTACAGAAAAGCAGGTTGCAATAAAGGAAAGAGAGACAAAAAAAAAAAAAAAAAAAAGATATATAAAAACCAAAGGACAAAATGACTGAAGTAAGTCCTGCCTTTACAGTAATAACACTGAATGTTAATGAATTAAATTCCCCAATCAAAACACACAGATTGGCAGAATGGACAGAAAAGCATGATCCAACTGTGTTGTTTGCGGGAGATTCACCTAAGACCTAAAGACACAACTTGAAAGGAAAGGATGTGAAAAGGTATTCCATGAAAATAGTAAACACTTTCTTCTTTCCAGTACACGGTGCTGCATTCTTTTAAATAGGTTTCTAAAAGTATAGAGATACTTCTTGCAACTCAGTGAGAATATTGATTTGCCTTATTCTTAGAGTTCTAAATTCATAAAAATATGGAGTTCAAAATTAAAATATTAAAAAATAATATCCTTAAAATGAAATTTATATAGCTTATGAAAAAGTACCTATTAAAAATATGTAAAATCAGCAATGTTAAAATTTAATGAATCAGTGTCTATATAAAATATATATCTATGTGATGAAACAATATGGAAATAACTTTTCAATTCTATTTCCTGAAAAAAAAATGCTATCTATGCTCATTAAAAATTGATGTCATAACGGAGTTATTTTATAGTACTGCCCACTTAATTCTTTTAAATTAATTGAAAACTGAATGATGACCTTCATGGATGAATGTTAAATTAATTTTCTCAGTTTAAAAAGTAGTAAAAAAGTCAAGTTTCAGGAACAGCAAACTAAAATGACTTTTGTTTGCTTGGCTCTCAACATTATGCTATAACTAGAAGTTACTTTTATTATTTGAAGTAACTTTGTCATGTTACAGTCCAGGGACATTTTGCAGAGGAATCAAGGGCTGCATTAGTATTTGATATCCAGAGGTCTGGTCTGAAAACTTTTTGGTGGAAAATTCATTAACAGTTGCTTAGCAACTGAGGTATTTGGATGTACTGAGAATTGCTTGACATGTTTTCAGCAGAAAATACTGCCATAGGGAGTAAAAATTTGGGATTTAGGATTTGTTTCTGAAATTTGAAAAGCACTAATTATTCCTTAGTAAAATATTATATTTGAAAGACATTTTGGAAGGAAGAGTTTTACAATTGAGTCTTTTTAAAAATAAAGCAAAAATAATTATGAAATAAAACATATTTGTGAACCATCTGATAATATCAGAAATTATATTATGAAGAATAATATCTTAAAAATCTAACATATAATAGGGAATAATTACTGGTTTAGATAGAAAATAGTGATTTCACATAAAATTAATGGCTACCTAAGAGGTAAAAATCTCTCTGTAGACATTACAAGGAAAGAAACCTCATTGTCAAGAAATAATAGGTCTCAATTAAAAAGATTTACATCGCTTAGTGTCAAATTAATTCGTGTGAAAAACTTGTGAGGAGAATAGGAATGTAGAATTAAGGCCTCCAACTTGGAAAAAATGTTGAAAACAACCCAGGAGTCCTTAAAAATTCATTATTTTAGTCTCTTGTGTAGTTGTGCTAATGAAAAATAGTTATTTCAGTGTGCCAGTCAAGAACTACTTATTGTTTCTCAACTAAGAACAGTCACATGACTATCCACCCCACTTGAAAATTCAATCATTTTATATTTATTCAAATGCAGAATTTACCAGCATCAGAAAAAATGGCTTTAAATAACGATATAACCAATCATCATTCTAACGTATTATCATTAGTGGTTTCAGGTGGCACACTTGACATTATCTCTTCTAACACAAATTTAGTGCTGGTAAAGCACTGGAAAGGTTTTGAAATAAGCTGAAAACTAATGTTTTAGGATTTCCCACTCTCAACCTACTCCTAAAAATGGATACTCTTTTTTTTTTAATTCAAAGTAAGGGATTTACTGGTGTGATAGCATCTGATGTGGCAAATTAGGTTTCTTACAATGGTTACTATTGTCAAAATCTAACAAAATACAATGAACTTTGCTCATATATCTGCATCTTTAAAATTGTTTGATCAAAAAGCAACCATTATTAGTGTCCTGAAGGATTTAATTAATGGCCAATTTCACACTAAAGAAAAACTCTGACTTTCTGAGACTTTTTGAGATTTTACTGCTGCTTTTCTTGCTGTTCCCTAGACTTTAGTATTCATTGTTATTAGACAATCTTCCAGCATTTATTAAGCTATTTAAGATCGAGGGAAAGCTTAAATAGCTAGCCGAAGTCATACAGCTTGTAATTGAGTGAGCTTGGCCAGGAGCTGTCCAAGGGTTTTGAAGATAGGATCAAATATCTCTTTTTTCTTTTTTGGCAGAGTGACTCATGGCTCAGTTCCAGACTTCAATTAGTGCATAAAAAATATAGCTTTGAAATATAACTCGAGAAATCCCCAAATTGTACTATGATATTTTATAGCTATTTTAGTTCACTAATATTATACCTAAAAGGGCCATTAACGTAAAAAGGAAGGATGCTTCTGGGTATTCAAGGCAAAGGCAGTGGTCTAAATCCTAATCACTTCATAAATCATGCAAGAATAAATAAAATGACACAGATCTAACACTATCAACAAATCCAGAAGGCAGAGAAAACTAACAACTTGAAAGTAAGTAGAAAAATATAAACATCAATATTATTATATTGAAAAATATATTAATCAAATTAAGTAGATTTTAAGAAAAATATAAACATAAAATTAAGTGGAAAAATATAAACATCAATTTCCAGTAGCGTTATCTCTCAAGATCTCACTGCAAGTTCTGGAAAAGTATGAGGGGAAGTCTAGATACCTGAATAAGAGAACCCAAGGCCTAAATTAGCTAAATTTAAATGATCAGCTAAAATAATTCCCAGAAAGAGAAAGTCCACTCTAAGTGTGAAAATACTGGAGTGAGTCCTGGTAGATCAGATCACTGACAACAGGAAGAACATTTAGCCATGCACGGGACTCAGGGGGACAGTCCTGGAAAGGCACCAGTTCTTGGGAAGTAGAGTATAAATAGGAATAAGGAAAAGGAGGACTACAGCAAGAACACAACACTCCGTCCACCCTCCATGAAAAGCCATGAATTAAGGGGTACCCCTGAACGAAGATCTTGTAAGCCACTTGTACTCCCAACCCTGCCCTCAAAATGCAGACAGAAAAATCAGTCCATCTATACGAAGCTACCATAAGAAGAAAACAGAACATGAGAATCAAAGCGTTTCAGCCAGTAAAAATATGCTTCCCTACCCCAACAATCATCAGAGGAGAACACTGCAACTCAGCACAAAAACCTTAATTAAGATTAAAGAAGCAGTTGGTGATCTGACAGAAAACTTGAATCAGGAATGCACAAACTCAGAACAGAAATGAAAAATAAAAGGGGAACATGAAATGAAAATTAAATGAATTAGGGGAGAAAAAGACAGAAAAGACAAAAATAATTTCCATGGGAGAAAAGAATTAACTGCATATTTTAAAATATAGGAAAATAAATAAAGCCAGGAAGTAAATACAAAAAAGCAAGAAATGAAATAGGAAAATAAAGACGAATAAAAAGTTTGAGAACAACATGCTTAAAAGAGAAGGCAGGTAAAATGATACAACATACTCTAACTGGAGTAGATAAATAAAACAATTGTGTTCTATTAATATTTATAATAATCAAAGAAAACTTTCAAAGAAACAAAAAGATCATTTGAATCTACATTTGGAAAGAACATACTGAAGACAATTCTCCAGACTATCCAGACTTTTTTTTCAAGGATGTTAATAGAATATAGTCTTGGAAAATAGAGTATCTCTCTCCAGAGCAAAGGGCAGGTTTTGCATCATACATTGTACAATGGTTTTTTCAGGGTTCCTCCCCTGTAACAGAACCCACTGAATGTGTAGTTCTCACCTGTTGTTGTCTTTGCATCATCCAGTAGGAATTATGGCTAGGGAAAGCAGTGTAAAAATGCGAGGACTGCTTACCTTCCTGAGAGAAATAAACTGCCCATCTCTGACCCAGGGGTCTTGTGCTTTCTACCTGCCTCCCTGAAACTGTCAGGCTAATTTCTTGGCATGCAAACAGACAGATCCAGTCTTGTGGGTGGACTCACCCTTTTGATTTGGAACTATAACAGTAGATCCCTACTTGTATCTCTCACTTTTCACTCCTTTCTTTCCTTTTTTTTTTTTTTGAACATTTGCCCTGCTGACTTCAACCTACAGCACCCAACAGAGAAGCTACAGTCTAAAAGCCTGTTTAACTGACTCTCACACTTGTATAAACTCATATAATACATTCCTTTTTTATTTTTTTGTAATTGTATATTTTTTATTGAGATTGTTCACATACCATACAACTATCCAAAGATCCAAAGTGTACAATCAGTTGCCCATACCATCATGCAGCTGTGCATCCATCAACACAGTTAATTTTTTTTCAAGTTTTAGAACATTTTCATTACTCCAGAAAAGAAATAAAAACAAAAAAAAAGGAGACTCAAATCCTCCCATACCACTAACAACTCCCCCCTCCATTATTGATTCATAGTTTTGGTATAATACATTTGCTACTGTTGATGAAAGAATGTTAAAATGCTACTAACGGTAGTATATAGTTTGCAATAGTTATATATTTTTTTCCTATATGCCTCTCTATTATTAACTTCTAGTTTATAGTGTCATACATTTGTTCTAGTTCATGAAAGAGATTTCTAATATTTGTACAGTTAATCACAGACATTATCCACCACAAGATTTACTGTTTTATGCATTCCCATCTTTTAACCTCCAACTTTCCTTCTGGTGACATACGAGACTCTGAGTTTACCCTTTCCACCACATTCACACACCATTCAGCACTGTTAGTTATTCTCACACATGCTACCATCACCCCTGTTCATTTCCAAACATTTAAGTTCACCCTAGTTGAACATTCTGCTCATAATAAGCAAACACTCCCCTTCTTCAGCCTCATTCTATATCCTGGTAACTTATATTTCATGTCTATGAGTTTACATATTATAATTAGTTCATATCAGTGAGATCCTGCAATATTTGTCCTTACGGGTCTGCCTTATTTCACTCAATGTAGTGCCCTCAACTTTTCTTCATCAACCTCTTTCTTTTAAGACAGCTTTGTTCACACACCATACATTCCATCCTAAGTAAACAATTGTTGGTTCCCCGTATAGTCACGTATTTATGTGTTCAGCACCATCGCCACTCTCTATACAAGGTCATCTCCATTTCTTCCCCAAACAGGAGGAAGAGTCAAAGAAGGCAGAGAGACAAAAGAAAAAGAAAAAAGAAACAGAGAAATAAAACAACAACAAAAATATGACAGCTAGAAGGCAGCAAAAGGAAAGATAGCATTAACCTAAAGTGGAATAAACAGTCAGACAACATCACCAATGCCAGGAGTCCCATATCCTTCCCCTATTCCCCCCACCCATATGCATTTAGGTTTGGTATATTGCCTTTGTTATATTAAAGGAAGCATAATACAATGTTTCCATTAATTATAGTCTCTAGTTTGCATTGGTTGTATTTCCCCCCCATCCCACCCTATTTTTAACACCTTGCCATGTTGACATTCATTTGTTCTACCTCATGTAAAAACATATTTGTACCTTTTTTTACAATCATTGTGCAACCTAGGTTTCCCTGAGTTATACAGTCCCAGTCTTTATCTTTCCTCTTTCCTTCTGGTATCCCACATGGTCCCAACCTTCCTCTTTCAACCATACTCACGGTCATCTTTGTTCAGTGTACTTACATTGCTGTGCTACTATCTCCCAAAATTGTGTTCCAGACCTCTCACTCCTGTCTTTTCCTTTCTGTCTGAAGTGCTTCCTTTAGTGTTTCCTGAAGAGCAGGTGTCTTGTTCACAAACTCTGTCATTATCTGTTTGTCAGAGAATATTTTAAGCTCTCCCTCATATTTGAAGGACAGTTTTGCTGGATATAGGATTCTCAGTTGGAGGTTTTTCTCTTTCAGTATCTTAAATATATCACCCCACTTCCTTCTTGCCTCCATGGTTTCTATTGAGAAATCCACACATAGACTTATCAAGCTTCCTTTGTATGTGATGGATTGCTTTTCTCTTGCTGCTTTCAGGATTCTCTCTTTATCTTTGAAGTTTGATAATGTGATTATTAAGTGTCTTGGTGTGGGCCTGTTCAGATTTATTCTGTTTGGGGTATGCTGCACTTCTTGGATCCATAATTTTATGTCTTTCATAAGACATGGGAAGTTTTCATTGATTATTTCCTCTATTATTGCTTCCGCCCCTTTTTCCTTCTCTTCTCCTTCTGGGACACCAATGACATGTGAATTCTTGCTTTTCATTTTGTCTTTAAGTTCCCGGAGACGTGTTTGCATTTTTCCATTCTTTTCTCTATCTGTTCTTTTGTGTGTATGCTTTCGGGTGCCTCGTTCTCCAGTTGCTGAGTGTTTTCTTCTGCCTCTTGAGATCTGCTGTTGTATGTTTTCATTGCATCTGTCATCTCTTGTGTTATGCCTCTCATTTCCATAGATTCTGCCAGTTGGTTTCTCGAACTTTCAATTTCTACCTTATGTACACCCAGTGTTTTCATTATACGGTTCATCTCTTTTGCCATATCTTCCCTAAACTTTTTGAATTGACTTAGTATTAGTTGTTTAAGTTCCTGTATCTCAGTTGAAGTGTAAGTTTGTTCCTTTGACTGGGTAATAACTTCATTTTTATTAGTGTAGGTTGTAGTTTTCTGCTGTCTGGGCATGGTTTCCTTGGTTGCCCCAATCAAGTTTTCCCAGACCAAAATGGGCTCAGTTCCAGAAGAACTATTCAGTATCCGGTTTCCCTGAGGGTGTCTTAGAAAATTGGTACACCCTGCGAGGCCTTGGGTCACTGTGCTTTTCTGCCCAGCAGGTGACGCTTGTCAACCTTTCACTCCAGACTGGTGTAAAGGGGTGTGGCCCGTGGCTGTTTCCCCCAGGCTCTCTACATTCCTGTTTATATATCACCTTTAGTGGTTCTGCTTCTGTGATCAAACCTCTTATATAGCCATAGTTTCAGAACAGGAAAAGAGTTCATATTCATTAAGTGACCAGATTAAAGTTGTTTCCAGTATTTTCAAAGGTCTGCTGATTACCACAGGACATGTTTGAGCAATCCATAATAGTCATCCATTCCTTATGAATTTATAATCTTAAACTGCATGAGTCTTATGAGTTGCAGATGGCAATGAATATTTTCCACATCACTTAATTACATTTGTATTTCAAATTAACCTGTTGTCTAAGCCTGATGGTTTTATATTTTAATTATACCTGACATATTCTAGCATTTTCAAGTGATATTTATGAGATATAAAGGATTCATTATTTTGTCATTACATAACAATCAGATTCTGGGAAAATAATTCTTAGAAATATGTAGCATTTTATATAAATCTTTTAGATTCTTTGATGATATTTTCTTCTTTGAGAAAAATCTTCCCCAGTATTTTTCAGTAAATCATTTCAAGTTTTTTTTTCTTTAATATTACCCTTAATAAATAATAAATACATAGCTATAAATTATGAATAATGGGGGCCACAGTTATTCGAATCCAGATAATTCCTAAATTTAGATTTACTCATTTTTATACAATCATGATGTTAAAAGGAAATGTAGAATAAAAAATCTTCCCACATGCCAGGCACTACTCTAAACTCTCTGAATACCTTGTCTTATTTAACCATCCACACAGCTTCTCAAGTAGACATTGTTATCACTGCTCTACAGATGATTGAACAGAGGCTTAGAGAGATGAGTAAATTGCCAGAGGAGAGAGCTAATGTGTGGTATGTTTGGCATTGACTCAAGTCTGCCTGACTCTCAAACATATGCTCTTAACCTCTTAAAAATAAGCCATCTTAAAAATATACTCCAAGCCTAATACCCATATACAATGCCTTAGAGTCTACTCAAATACTTTCAGTAATCTCCTCTTTTGGTCAACTCCAATTGTTAGAAAATAGTTCCACGTAAATATGCCTTCCTGTAACGTCTCATGTTTCCTGTTCCTGTCCTATGAAGCAACACCAAGCAAGCCCACTGCCTTGCCCACCTGCACACATCTCAAAGGCTGCTATTGTGCTCCCTTTAATTTCTCTTTTATGCATAGTAATTCTTATTTTCTTTAGATACTCATTTTTTGTATGGCTAGCCCCCTATAATCATTGCCATCAGAACTGTAGCTTGCCACTATTCCTCTTAAAAATAGAGTCCAACCTTCTCAAGGTAACCAGCTCCCCCAGTAGATTAGTAATAAAATTGTAAATAAACAAGAACAGTGATAATTTCATACTCAGCGGTTGTCCGTCAGGGTGGTGATGACCACTGTGTGACTCTGAAGGAACCTGCCTGAGGACACTGGAGCCAGTAGGCAGCTGTGATCATCTGTGAGGTTTTCCTCGTGTCCCCTGTGCCCAGCCAAGACCTGGGCCCATGATAGGTCTGCAGCAATCAAGGTCCAACAAATGAGTGCACATTAAACAAAATTAATGTCAAACCATTTATTAGAAGGGCTACAACTAATAGAATTTTATTTTCCCTTGTTTTGAAATTCTTTCCTGTATGTCCCTTGTGTCTGGTTGGGGCTGCTGTCTAGAACTGAAATAGTGTTTTCTTTACGCAACAGCCTGATGATGTCCTTTGTTGGCTCTGGGAATTACCCAGGCCTCACCACCCTTCCTCCATCACAGACATTCTCTCTCTGGGATGTTTTATATGGTTTCCCACTTGTCTCATACAGGATTGTCATTTTTCCTTTAACTTTATTTTTTTGGATACTTTTTGAAAACAATCTTTCAGATAATACTGGATGAATACAACTAAGCTTTGTAGGGACTCTTACCCCGTACCTCCCCTTATAGGAGGCAGCTGGCCCAGTGACCCTCCTCATGCCTGAGTGTCTGAGCCCCTACTGTCTGCAAGGATGAGCTTGACATGTCACAACTGCCATATTTCAGTCTCCTGAAAGCATCTCTTTATGCTTTCCATTGTTTTCCATGACCCGCAACATCCAAGCAAGTAGTGGAACAAGTTTACTTTTCTGATTTACCTTAGGGGCATTTTTATCATTACCATATTCCCATGGATCATAAAGCTCAGAGGAAAAGAGCCACCTCACAAGGTGTTTTTAGTATCTTTGTGAGAACCTTAGAACTTTATAAACTTTGAGAGTCCCTTTTAAAGATAAACTGATGTAGAACTGTTAAATTGCTGTCACTCGGAATATCCATGCTCTTGAATATCTTTCATTCACATTTAGAATATTTATTCTGCTCTCCCTGACTTATCCGTAATCCCTCCAGAAGGCTTATATCCAACACATAGTCAATGCTTTAAATTCCAGCCCTTTGAAATTTCTTCGTTTATAAATCCAAGACATGGCTTTGTTCTTTTCTTGAATATTTTTGCATTATTTAAAGCTAATATATTTCTCTTTAAAAATAAATGTGAATTAATTTTTGACTTTTGTCTTTGGTAGAGAATGTCTTAATTTAAACAACTGAAAATTAATGGTGAAATTGTGGGTCCGCTAGGGAAGTGGTGGAGTTGGCCCAGATGCCAAGATCTCTTCAACTCAGTCTTCACAGTTGTTCAACTTCTACTGCTAGACACACTTGATCTGTTTTACTGCTCTTATCCCACAGTTGTTATTAATCACAAGCATACATCAATATTCCATAGTGACTATTTTCCAGGTATCGACCCATCAACCCACATGCTCATATGCCCTCTTATTTTATGATTAATTCAATCACTATAACTCAACTTGAAGGGCACACTTTTTTTTTTTTAAACTGTACATAAATTTTCCTTTTGTCTTTTTGCTTGCACATGAAACTTTAAGGATTAAAGACTCTGCACTCATCCATGTGTGGGGCAGTGTTCAGATTTTATAATGATGTTCTTTGCCTCTAATTGCTTGTTGTTCCACAGACTAATCACCTTCTGCCTCAAGACATTTTTCATGAACTCCCTTGGTAAACTCTCTTTTCTTAGCATTAGCTTCGGTTCATGGCCTCTTGTTTTTCAGTCCATTCGCTCTTCAAATAATTTGTGGCTTGCCACTTTCTTTGTCCTTCAAGATTTTATTCAACTCAAACAAAATATTGTTTTTTTTATATTGGCATGTTGCAGGTCATTTTCTCATGGTTTTATTATAGTTCTTTTATGTAGATAAGAACTTAACTTTCATGACTTTTTTCACTTTCAGGATTTATACGTTTGGTAGCGTATACGATACCATGACTGGTGTACTGGTTTGAATCTATTATGTCCCCCACAAAAGCCATGTTCTTGTAATTCAGTCTTATGAGTACAGTCTTATTATGGGTGGGTTCTTATGATTAAGTTGTTTCTATGGAGATATGACCCACACAAGTGGGTGAGACCTTTTGATTAGATTATTTCCATGGAGGTATGACCCCTCCCATTCAAGGTGGGTCTTCATTAGTTTACTGGAGTCCTTAACAGAGCTCAGAACCAGCACAGACCCAGACACTTGGAGACACAGACAGAAAGACTTCTAGAGATGCTAAGCTAAGACATGAAGCCCGGAGTTTGCCCTGGAGAAGCTAAGAGAGGACCCCCAGACGCTTAGAGAAGAACACCCTAGGACAACAAGCATGGATGCACAGGAAGTGAGAGAGAGAAGCTAAGAGAGACAGAAGCCAGAGACATTTTGGAGAAAGCCATTTGAAACCAGTACCTGGGAGCAAAGGACAAGCAGACGTCAGCCACATGCCTTCCCAGCTGACAGAGGTGTTCCAGATGCCAGCAGCCTTTCCTCAGTGAAGGTTATCCTCATGTTGATGCCTTAGTTTGAACACCTTTATGGCCTTAGAACTGTAAATTTGTAACCTAATAAATCCCCTTTATAAAAGCCAATCCATTTATGGTATTTTGCATAATGACAGCTTTAGCAAACTGGAGCAATGGGGAACTGAGTCTCTGTCTGAGATGCCCTAAATAGGGATGAGAACAAGAATGAAACATTCCCAATACAATAAACTAAGCAATTTCCTAGGGTATAAGTTATGTACCTTTCATTATATTTTTTGTTTTGTTTTGTCTCAGGGGTTTGGAAAATAGAGTTTTGGTAAAGACATACAACCTCTAGGAGTTTGATAGGACAAAAAAAAAAAGACTTGAATATTTTGTAGTGGGAAGAGATTTATATTTATTTTTTGTTTGCTTATTATATAGCTTGGCATCCTCTTTGCTTTTGCATAGTTATACATAACTTTTAGAATTTCTTTTCCTCTTATAGCATGGGAAAATGTATAAAAATCCCAAATTAGACAAGACCAGAAGTCATGATCAAAATTCCTCAAATTAATTGATCACCAAATTACTTTATTTTATGTCTCTAGATTAAAAAGAACCTTGATTCTAGGTGTTGACATGAAGGTACTATATACACAGGAGGAATTGCACAGACACTTGGAGACACAGACAGAAAGACCTCTAGAGATGCTAAGCTAAGAGATGAAGCCCAGAGTTTGCCCTGGAGAAGCTAAGAGAGGACCCCCAGACGCTTAGAGAAGAACACCCTAGGAGAACAAGCATGGATGCACAGGAGGTGAGAGAGAGAAGCTAAGAGAGACAGCTCTTAGCTCAACAATTTTTACTTACGTATTTTCTTCAACTAGCAAAGTGGCATCTGTGAGCAAGGAAGCTGGTAAAGGGGTGGAAGGCATGGGCCACCTGTCAGAGATGGGCCAATGTCTCTCACTCCTTTAACCACCATCACTCCCAGCAATTCTTCACTCCAATAAGCACAAGGGGTTGGAATCTCTGTGATCAGCCTGTGGCTGTCTGCTGCCAGCTCAGCACAGTCCAGAGAGATGCATGGAGTCAATGTTCGATGTGGTTTAACTGGAAAAAGTGGCCATTCTCACTGTGCCTCAGATTCTCTTGGTTCACAGTTGCATCAACCATATTCTGATGAGTTGCACACACATGTGCATGCCGTACATACATATGTATGCATATTTGTATGTATGAATGTATACATATATGTATGCTCCACCCAATGATACATTTTATAGGTTTTCCAAGTATTTTTTAGTTTATACCACTCCTTGTGGTTTTCAGTCTATGCCACTCTTTATCAATGTATTTTAGAATTTCTCAGTACTGTCCAAATATATTTACAACTTTAGGATATGGCAAGTATTAAACTATTAGGCAATGTAGCCTTATGTTTGAGAGAGAGTTTGCTGTTACACTTTAAGAAAACATATTTATAAGCAAAGGAATATTTTTGGGTGGGAAACTGGTTTTCTGCTTTCAAGCATAGCAAATCTGTTAACATTTACCCCTGTTAAAATATAGGAAGAGGAATCCTTCACAAAGTTCACGTCACACATCACTCTCAATGTATTATATTACTTAATAGTAAGGGGTAACATAGAATTGTATTAAGAGCCAATTCTAAAACGATAAATCAATCAAGCATTTTTGTCTTGCCATTTTTTCAACTTTTTTTAAATATTATCTAGTGAATTTCAAAATATCTTCATAATAAATCTCCTTTGAGAATAAGGTTTCTAACCACAAACAAATGTCTGAGTAGAACACTTAGAAATATTGTACCTGGAATGGAAAGAATTTTTTTCAGAAAAAAATATTTCTTTAAATGATTGACATCCAAATGATTTGCATTTGAGGATGACAATCTACCGTTAGCTTAGGGTGAGTGAGTGGCGGAAAGAGAAGGCTACAAGCTTTACACAAAGCACTCAGTAGAACTGAAGGAGATGGAACATACGAAACGTCATAGAAAAGACTTATGAAATACCCAGATTTCTCTTCTGAATTCCAACATTCTTTTCCAGAAAATACTAGAATTACACTTTAATTTCTCCTCCTCCACTTTATTGTTACCCTCTAATACTTTAAATTTTCTAAAAGTGAATAGCGATCTCAGTTTCACATTAAAAGAATGAAAAAATCAAAAGAAATTGCAGTTGCTTCACATTAAAAAGTAGAATGTAAATAAAATAAACCTTTTTTGATGTGCTATAAAATGTATTATTAGGAAAGACAGATAAAGCTTAATTTCTGGCTGCCTAAAAATGGTAACTTAGGTTGGCTTATTATAAAAGAATCATTTTAATAATGTTGGGTTCTGTAAGTCAGAAAATAATTAGTTACAGAATAGAAAATGTAAAGGTATATATTTCTGGGTTCATGTGCATATCCAAAAATAACCTAAAATACATTTTGTACTTGTGTGAATCCAATGTTATTTTTCAAAAGGGCTTCTGCTGTTAGTAAGACAGTTTAACTGAATTTTCATTGTGAAGCTGAAATAAAATAGAAATGTTTCTCTATTAATCCATATTTTTAAAGATAACTAAGTTACAGAGAACAAGGACCAAGTCAAAATAAGATGAGCCTCTCGAGTTAGACTATTATCTGCCATATCTTCAATGAACTTTATAAACACTTTTGTTATAGCATTATAAAAGTTTTCATTCAAATGCAATAGAAGGCTAATTATTTTTTATAAGAATAAAATTTTTTTGAGTGCAAGTGTTGCATCTTTCATTCCAAATAAAAGTTAGCACTAATAAACTGCACTAAAGCTGTCTTAAAAGCTTCTTCTGGAAGTGACACTCTTCACTTCCACTCACGTGTCATTAGCCTGAACAAGTCGCATGACAAAGTCCTCCATCCGGAAAGCGAAATATTATATTCCCCAAGAGGAAGACAGTTTACCACATTATGTCTTCTTCCTTCTTGATTTATTCCTTCATTCAGTTTTGCCACATGTAACTTCCATTAACTTCCTGATAATGTGAGCATGAGAGGTAATTTTTAAAGAACTTCTGAACCTAAAAATATCTTTATTCTGTTATGGCACATTGATAGTGAGTTGGGTATTGTTTCCGTTTGCTAAAGCTACCGGAATGC